>NC_038243.2:8726779-9026779 GCF_000004515.6 Glycine max | reverse complement strand
GAAAAAAATATAATAATGGGACTGCCAAGAAGTAAAGAACAAAGGCAAAAGAACAAGCAAAATGTTCCAGTATATTGTTTTTGACTGGTGTAGGCATTAATTAATTGAAGTTGGGAGCCATATATGGGAGACAAAAGAACAATTTTGCCAGAGGTAGAATCATAGAAGGATGAAGCAAATTATGTGTAATCTGTCATATGTCATTTATTTTTAAGGAAATGCATATTTTAAGAAATTTATTAATCATATAAATTATTGTGAAAAATATTATTTTTTTCCTGATAAAAAGTATATTTATTAAAAAGTTATAATGCACATATAAATCATTTAAGTTTTTAAGTAATATATATTTCTTTCATTTTACTTTATATGACGTTTTAGAAAAAAAAAGTTTTAAATTAGTTGTCAAACATTGATTTTTTTTTCATGAAATACTCTTATTCGGAGTAAATAGTTGTTACAGTGTAGTAAATGAAAAAAAAAACTAATTATATAATTAGAGAGATAAGAAATACATTAGAGTTACACAATATATTTTTATCAAAGTTAAACTATTAATTACATTTTTTATCTGTGTCAAAATCTTATATGTCATATACAATGAAACAAACGAAGGACATAATAAATAAGAGTATTGTTAATGAGACGATTAACTTCTTAATTTTTAAAATGGCAAAATGGGAGACAAGCTAAAATATTCAAAATGATATATAGACAGGAAATTATATTATGCTGGCGAGAGTAAAAATAAGTAACTTTAGTTGGAGCTCATATTCAAATCTTATAGCTGAGAAAATTATAGTTGGGACGAGAAACTCACTACTAAGAAAGTGGGAATTATCTACCGAAAATAGCTATCGGAAATTATTGGTGACAAACAACAATCAATTTAGTCATTGGTGACATAAATTGTCATTTGTACAAACCAGCGATCGATTTTTCTTGTTTAACAACCAATTTTGTTAGTGATTAATTCATGATTTTCTAATAGTAACTCCACCTAAAAGTGGTTAGTTATATTTTT
Source organism: Glycine max (assembly GCF_000004515.6). Classification (NCBI taxonomy): domain Eukaryota; kingdom Viridiplantae; phylum Streptophyta; class Magnoliopsida; order Fabales; family Fabaceae; genus Glycine; species Glycine max. Next base: position 9,025,755 of record NC_038243.2, on the reverse strand, counting down.
TTAAGTAAAGATTAGTCATAAAAAATAATTCGTATCAATTAATATGTGTGTTTTAAAAAAAACATAAATTTATATAAAAAAAATAAACGGGCCAACGATTTGTCCAAGCTAATTAGAAAACCACAGCTTGTAATAGATTTCGACCAGCCTGCTTTCCACCCTTTCGGCTTATCTGCTTAATCATATTTTATTTAACCTTCCTTCTCTCTCTTTCTATCATTTTTATTTTCAATTTAAAAAAATATAGAGACCCCCTTTAAATATTATACTTATGCATACTTATATCTACAGATTATGAATATTCGTGAGCTTCAGCCATTGTGCCAAAAGTTTTGTTAAATTAAACTCAAATCCGGCTAGATCATAATGTTCACATATTTTATACTTCTCACTCTAATATAACTAAAATACCTAACTTTATGCTGATTAAGGTTTTAAGTTATGTTCATTTAATTTTCTTTATTTCATATAAAAATAACTGTATTTTCTAAATTATTTTTAACCATATTTATTGTAAATGATGTTGATACTTGGACTGAGGGGGTCTCCCTCTAAGTAAATTGTTATAAATTTCTTGATATTTAAATTTAATTTCTACATATAAAAAACTTAAAGATATTTTTAGAATAAAAATATTAAATAAGATTGAGTTAAAGTTCGTGACTTGCGAGCAAGGGTTTAAGCTCGTGACTTACTTGTCAGTTACCTGAAGTACTCTGCAGATTATATATATATATATATATATATATATATATATATCATATGAAAATTTATCTTATGCTAGTTTTTATATCTTATGCTAGTTTTTAACACAAACTTTTATTAAGTGGGATATCAAAATACAATATCTGATTAGAGCCAACATTAATTAAAAATACTTAATTACAAAATTATTTCAATGTTTTATCTAGTTTTAATTGAATTTCTCCTTTTAATATTGATCGGGATTTTTTAATTTTTGGACTTTGGATAATTTTGTTATTGTGTAGTTGGATGAGCTGAGGCAAATATATGAGGAACAACCGGAATTTTTGGAAGAGGTGACTTTTGGTGTAAATATTAATTGAGTAGAAAAATTATATATATTTTCTTCATGATACATCTTTTGCAGGTTTCATCATTGCAACTTTCTTATACATTAAGCCATGGGAGTATTATAAATACTCTGTTTTATAGAAAATGATTCTTTTTAATTGGTATACTACCACTGGATCTTACGTTTAGTTCTAATATCTCTTGTATAGTTTGTGGAAATTTCAAATTTGCATGGCATAGTTTGTTAGCTGGATAGTACTTCAAGCCCTTTTTTCACTTCACTGCATGCAGACCTTTTTATCTTAAATTCATATACATTGTTAATATACTAATGATTGATGACATTGTAAGCCCAGGCTAACCGTAAGTCCATAAGCCCACTTAACTTAATATTTCTAAAATAAATATCCAAGCAAGTTTTTATTTTCATTTTCCCATCTCTTTCACTGTTTTTTGTTTTCTCACCACAAACCTTTTACATTCATTCCTATATGACTAGATGCGGAATGCATATGGCATATACTCATATCACATGACTTCTCCAGTTCTCCTTTTGCCTTTGTATTATGTTTTGTTCATCTCTTTCTCTCTAATTCTTTTTTTTTTCTTCTTATTTTCTATTTTAAAAATTAACATCTTTGAGTTTCTAATGTCCAGCTTCCATGAGTAAAACATATGCATGATTCTATTTGATTAAAGCTTATTTTTTTATGAATTATGACTAACAGAAACTGCAAGGCTGGAAATACAAAGTTCTTTGTATTCTTATTGTAGTTTCACTAACAGAAACTTATTGAACCTATAATGTTATATTTCCCGTCAGAGATCTTTGTATTCTTACTATGGTTTCACATAGCATCATTGTCTCTCCTAACTAGTGAATTACTTGATACAGAGCTTTCCAGGAGCATATAATGAGGATGCAGTTTTGAACGCATATCCAAAATGTGAGACATTGCCATGTGAAGACCGAGACTTCATTCAAGGTTTCATATGAAATTTATATTCTTTTATCTTGGTTTCTTATAATAGGATATCATAATCAGTAATTATAAATACTGATTTTAATATTAGATAATAATATTTATTGATTATATATTAGCAATATTGATAATATTGTAATTATAAATACTAATTTTAATATTACATAATAATATTTTTTTATTATTATCAATATTGATAATATTGAAAATATAAATTTTGATTATTAATCGACCTACATTTTAATTGTAGGTTATTTAACATTTAACATTGATTGTGACATAAGCACGATGTTAAAACACACCTTTTTTACATCGTTTATGACTACAACACCGATGTAGAAGGTCTAATTTTTACATCGGTGGTCAGGATAGTACTGATGTAGAAGGTCTAATTTCAACAACGGTTATGATATCAACAACGATGTAGAAGGTCTAATTTCTACATCGGTGGGCAGGACAACACCGATGTAGAAAACATTATTTTTCTACAATGGTCAATTGAGGATTGATGTTGAAATTTTTAACTTTCAACGACATCATATTTAAAAACGGTTGACCACCGATGTTGAATATCGTTTTTGACCGATGTAAAAAGTGTGATATTTAGCAGTGTTTCAGGATCTTGACTTTACAATCAAACACATTCTGCTGAGGGTAAATACTAGATGTTGCCTTCTCAATCTCTTTTCTAATGATCTGAAGAATAAACTTGCGGACCAACTCCTTCAAATCATAGGATGTTGTCTGGTTGGTCATGATCTCCCTCATCTTCCTATAAATCTGAAATGATAAAGGTGTAATTATAATTACTAATATGCAATATTATATAAAAAACACAACATACTTTAAAGTTAAAAGCCACTAATTTCTTTTGGCTATTATATATATATATATATATATATATATATATATATGCACTTCATTTGGAGAAGTGCAACTAGAAGCATGTGTTAAGGATACCATGTTGACTTTGTACCATAAGTTTCTGAATGGAAAATTAACGAGATTGTTAGTAAACAGAAGTAGCATCTAACTACCAAACATTAGTGCACATACCTGTCTAATCTGGCTTGATTGTGCATAGTAGGTTCTCTTCACTTGGTTAGTTATTCTCTTGGTAACTCCAATGCAAAACATCCTCAATGTGTAGTTATCAGTTGTCTTCACATCCACACGGGCTTCAATTAGAGTTTTTCATTTTTGCACCAATGATCTCAGCTTGTTAGTTTTGAAATCCATTTCCTAAAAATTCAAAGAATAAAACAAAAATTCAAAATTGATGAGTATAATGCAATACAATATTACAATCAAAAGAAGCTTCATGCATGACCCATCATACCCATAAATTTGTCAGAACATTTTTCCCTTGCACATCTTCAGCTCTCAACCTAATCTTCTTGAATGCATGATCCTCATCTCCTTGAAGATCAACCAAGGAGACCTCAAACACTCTATGTTTGAGTCCTTCATAAGCAATAAGTCATTTCAAACAACCATAGTCTAAATAAGCATACAAAGTTCATATCACCAAATCACATACCATAAAACCCATAAAAATAGGCAACTTGAAAGATTCATAAACCCTCGTTCTCCCATAGAAACAAAATGCAATAAGCACACACTTCAAAACAAATATTATTTTTCCCATATTACATAGAGATCTGATGAGAACAACAAACCTCAAAGAGGGAGCTATCATTCTGTTTAGCTTCTCTAAGTTCACTTAGTACATCAAAAACCAAAAAAATCAGCCATTCCATGAAACTCACCAAAACATAATAGAAACAAAGTCCTGTAGCAAAATGAAAGCAAGCATTTATAATAGATTCAACTCAAAAATCAAAACATAAGTCGAAGCTATATGAAAACAAATTTCTGATTTTGAAGACCCATACAATTGACCCACAACACAAAACCAACAAATTTACAATAAAAAAGGAAAAATTCCAATTCTTTGTTGAATATTTGAAAAACAATACCTTGGTACCCTGGGTATGAGAGATAAAGGTTTTGCCAACATTTTTCACTTGAAAAAGAGAAGGGGCCTTAATGTCATACAAATCCTTCTTGGCAAAGGGATCAACTTCGCACATTCATACAAAAACCAAACAAATCATTGAATTTTGAATGTTTACGCAAAAACACAAATGAAACAGAATAAAAGGGAATAGAAACAGAAGATACTAACGCCTTCTTCTTGCCACCCTTCTTTATGGTTAAATCAAAACCAAAACATAAACACAAACACAAACAATAACTGAGGAATGCATTGAGCTAATGAATCAAACCTTGAAGCAATGCTTCTTTTGACAAGTCCACTTTCCTCATTTTGCTCCTTCAACAAATTCTTAATGGCCTCGAAGATGGAGCAGAAAATGATGTCAACTTTTTCTAGGGTTTTGCAGTGCGTTGTGGCGATGAAGACACTGTTGAGGACTACATCGATGATGACATTGGCGAGGCTCTTTTGCTCATTGAGAGGGATGCTAAGCTTGTCGAAGTAGCGGGGAAGCTTTAGGTTGGCGTCGTCGAGGGATTGGAGTAAGGGCTTATTCTTCGACTTAGAGTAGTAGCAGATGTTCTGGAACTCGATGGAAAGGGGGGGGGGGGTAAGTGTTGTCGAACCACGTGGGTTCCTTCATGGACTGGAATTTGTCGAAGGCCTTGAGGCGGAATTCGAACATCCACTGGAACTCCCCTTTCAGGGATGGGATCAGAGCCAGAGCAAGAACGTTCGACAATGGTGATTTTGACGATGACAATGGGTTCAACATCGGCGGCAGACAAGAGTGACAACACAGAGAGTAAGGGTGAGGAGATGAGAGAAACTAGATTAGCAAAAAAGAAATGAGCAGGAAAAGTAATTAAGCGAGAACCAAAATATTTAAAGGCATTCAAATTTCAAAGACAGTTTTTAGAGATAACTCTTTTTGAAAGCAAGCATTTAAAGACAATTTTTAGAGGATTGTCTTTGAAAGCTTGTAGTATTTTTTACAAGTAAGGTTTTATAAAATCGTCCTTGATTTAGTGTCGTAAAATATCTTTTTTTAGTAGTGAGACCCAACACAAGAATCAACAGTAAGACGATGAACCAGAACAAAAACCAAGATCCAAAATCCAAAATTAACAAAGAACATTAGTAAGCAATAGCTTCATACATCTAAATCTTAATATTTTAACACAGGATATTTTTGCCATGCATCCATCTTTCTGGTGACTAAAGCTAAACAACAATCAACAACAAGAACAAAAAACCATTGTAAGCAATAGCACACACATCCATCATCTCTTAAAACCTAATTATTTGGACCTAGTCCCATCTTAGCATTTCAACACAAAAAGTATTTCCTTCTCATCCATCATCCTCGTAAACTAAAAGTCAGTAGCAGCAATCTAAACAATAAAATAGATAAAAGAACAAAAAAAAAAACTTGAAGATCTTCATGGAGGTAGCTTCATGAAAACTTTAACACATTTAAGACAGGCATGATGCACGTCCACCGCCTCCTTTGGAAGCCGATTCTTGAAACACCTTTGCTCGCCCATTGCACCGTTTTGCACAATCCCCCTTCCTCAACGACACAATCAACATTTAAAGAGGAACGAAGATGAGGAACTCGACGCCGACAAGCTCCACTGCAAGCACGCACGATCGCAAGGTCTCCATCCAGAAGGAAGCTTCTTAGGTAGAGATTTTGCGTGAGTAATTCCAAGAGATAGAGAAAGGGTTAGAGCAATTGATGAATTTTTTGTCGCCCTTTGATACCTAATTTGTATTTTCAATATTCAGTTATAAATTATCTTTTGTGGGTTCCATGGCTGAAGTGGCTTTGAAGAAGATGGGTTTTTTAAAATGTTTGATTGGTACGAGAATACCAAGATGGGGCAACTTGCACTTTAACGTAGATGTGGTTTTTAAATGTTTGATTGGTAATATGAGAATATAAGGATGGCTTTTGTTTTTGAAATGTTATTTAATCCCAGTTTCTCGAACAAAAAAATTGATTTTTGAATTATTAAAAATCATATTATTAGCAAATTTTTTGGCAAATTTTAATTGTCAAAAATAAAAACTGCTACAATTCAATTGTCACACTAACATTTAACAGGAAAACTTGATGGCAATGATAAAAACAAAAATAGTGTATTCAGTAAGTCTAATCATATTTCAGTTGAGGGATTGAAAATAAAAATCTTAAATAATTGAGAGATTAAAAATATATTTTATACTTATACAAGAAATATTTGGATAGACACCGATCCAACATTAAATATTATTTAAATACATACATTAATATTATTTAATACATTAAATACGTACATATACTGTGTAATATTAATTTATGTTAAATTTAATATAAATGATAATACTTCCTTTATTTCCAAATTAGTGTTTTCCTAAGTTGTTTTACACAAATTTATAAAAGTTATGCAAGCTATGCAATAAAGTTTCACAAAACTAACCTTACTATAACACTTATTCTGAGACAATTAATTTTTTTTTTCAAATGCACACTTATTTTAGAACAAAGTAATCTTTACATGTGTGTTAAATGCATACATTAAATACATATGTATATGATATTAATTAATTTTATAACATTAATTATATATTATAATTAATTAATGTAATAAATGATATTATTTAATGTTTATATAAGTGCTACATTAATAAAGTGTGTATGTGTGATATCAATTATATATTATATTTAATAAACATAATAAAAAATATTATTTAATATTTATATAATTATAAATACTACATTAATAAAGTGTTTAAGCATTGTAATATTAATTATATATTGTATTTAATAAATATAATAAATAATATTATTTAATGAATAAATACATATCTTAATTTGCTAGATTGAGGATATATATATATATATATATATATATATATATATATATATATATATATATATATATATATATATATATATATATATATATATATATATATATATATATATATATATATATATATATATATATATTTGTGCATAGCTCAAAACGAATTGTAATACGACATTGAATGTGGCCGGGAGGAATTGTACCGTTCCCTCCTTCTTACATATGTTTGGCTTTAGTTGTTTTATTCTGTTTATTTTTCCCTGATGCTTCAAATAATGAGTGAAGATTTGTCTTAACCAGTCAATGAAATATCAAATAATTTAGATATAACTATTTTTCAAAAATTACTTGGTACTTCTTTGATTTGATTGAGATTCGATATTTCATGAATGAGTACAAACCATTCAAAGTGATTTGATGGTGAATTTTATTCCCCTATGTTTGTCTTTTTATGACACATACGCGAGATTTATTTATTGCTAAGTTTTTTAACTTTGTAATTTTCAGTTTTTTTTTTGTTTTTTTAATCTAAAGTGAACTCTGTTATTGTGTTGAAAAAAAAGGAAAACGATACAAAATTTGATCATTTTAGAGTCCGACCAAATAGAGAGTAATTTATTTGATCAAATAGTCCAAGTTGAACAATTTGAATCAAGATCATGTACTTTACTTATCTTAATCCTTGTCTCATGCTCCATCATATATATTGACTGGGGCATCGTTGGTTTTGTTAAATACATAATTAAGTAATTTTAATTAAACTACAAGAGCAATTAAATTGATTTTGTATTTGTGAAAAACATAATTAAAATGAAAATCTTATGTTTAATTAGTTATAGGATGTGTTGATGGGCTTGAGCTGTTTTCGGCCTTGGGAAGGATTTGAGAAGGCCCATCGGGTCTTTAGGGTTTAGTTATGTGTGATGGTATTTAATTAGTGGCAAGCAATTACTTTCTTTGTTGTAGCAGCCACCATAACCTAAAAGACTAGTTTTTCCGTCTCTTGCAAAGCACACGTATCATCTCCATTGATATTCCCCTCTAGTGATTGAAGTTGTGGATCTTCTAAGGCAAAGTTATTTTCTGCTCCTCTTGAGTTAGAAGGCTTACTTGTTACTTGGTAAACCTTGTTTTTTACACTTCTCTCCTTTCTCTTGATGGTTTTACATAAGCTCAAGTTCTCTACTTCTATGAAATCTGATTTGGGTTCTTGTTTTAGGTAAATATTGTGTTCCTTATTTTGGTTGTGGAACCCATTCCTCAAATTGTTGTGCTACTTGGTGTCCCTCGCTCTGCTTTTCAAAGTGACTCTTTTATCTACATCATCATCGATAAACTTAAGAGTATCAAAAAAGCTGTAGTCCATCGACAAGCCTCGAAAGTGCCCAACAAAGGACACTCCTACTAGCCTCGGTCGCCTACCAGACTCATTTGGATTGAGGTCAAAAATGTCAAAGGATAGAAGGTTGTCAAACTTTGCAACAAAGTAGAAAGAGGTGTATGAGTGAGAACATTAGTGGTAGGACCCATTATCTAATATTTGCTTTATGTCCATTATTCTCAATGAGTTTTCAATGAACTTTGGATCCATTGAAAAACTAAAATCAATGTTAAGTCCACGAAAACTAAATCTTGATGAACTTTCAATTTGTCAACTAACCTAAAGTTCATTGAAAACCCACCAACAACTATGGATTTAGTGTTAATTTTAAAGAATGGGTCCTATCACCACGTCTTTCTACTTTGTTGCAAAGTTTGACAACCTATTACCCTTTGAAACTTTTGACCTCAATTTGGATGAGTTTGGTATATAGGCGGTCGATGCTAGTAGGAGTACCCTCTATCTAGCACTTCTAAAGCTTGTCGATGAACTATGACCTCTTTGATATTTTTGAGTTTATGGGTGATGACATTGATAAGACAGTTACAGTGAAAAATGGAGGTGAGTTGAGCAAGGGTCACTACTAGCACAACAATTCAATGGATGGATCTTTGACTATATTGTTTATGGCGGACTCCACAATGGCAATAATGGAAAATGTGAAGAATGTTGTGGCCCCCAATAAGCTCGTAGAGCTTGCTCTTTATTATCCTAAGGCATTATTTAATTTTGATTTCCTTCAAATATCTAAATGTATTAATTCTTTGTTCTTAATAATGGAAAAACATTATTTAAGGTTGGTCATACATAAATTACATCATCAGAAGGAAAAAAAAGTTTTTTTTTTTTTTTTTTTTTGTGAATTCTTGGCAAAAGTTTGGTATTTACGCTTGCATTACCTAGGTTTTTTACTACAAAATGAACAATATGAAGAACATTTATGAAATATAGACGATAAAACCAGACACGAGCTTATTGAAGAAGAATCTCAAAGGCAAGATAAACTTGTCTCCAATTTGATTAACATTATTCAAGCAAAAAAAAAAAAGCACTTAAAATACATGGAAATGAGATGCCATAAGAATATGCACTAAATTAACCTTGCTATGATTGGAAAAAATAAACTAATATATTTATACATTTTAAGTCTAGTGGCATATGGATAACTTGAAAAGGATTTTTGTTTATGCGAAAAGTTTAAATTGCAACGAGAATAACAGAGAACAAGCTCTAGTTATGGAAATTGGATTGGAAAAGCGTGAAACACATAATGAAAATGAAATATAAAAGTTAGCAAAAGAAATCAAGAAGAATGCAATGAAAAATAACTCTCTTGCTGCTATGCAACAATAGAAAGTTCATGAATATGTTACGAAGTCGGAAGAAGATCAAAAGATGCACAAAGAACAATTTCATGCTAAAATCATCAAACTTCAAACAAAAGTTCATACACGCAACCAGAGCTGCAATTGGTCAGTCAACAATTAGCAAGATCATTAAATGTGTCAAAGCATATGAAATGTTACATATGAAGATGCAGATTCTGAAGAAGGTAAATACTTTACGAAAACATTAAAGAGACAAGGAAGAATTGCTTGAACCCTAATTAAGATGCATTGAACAAAACATTGATTATTAAAGAGAGAGAGAGAGAGTAATTATGGAAACAACAAAAACACAAAAAGTATATATAACTTTTTAACATGAATGTACACGCAATAAATCTATCATTTACTACTTTGATATCATCTTCACCCTTCTGTACACAATATTGTTCACACTCACCTTTTCATAAAACCAATAAAATGAGCAAATTCACATTATCTTGTATGCATGCTTGAAAATACAACAGTTGTTGAGTTTTTTTTTTCTTTTTTGATGAGCAAAGTTTTATTAAAACTGAAACAACATAAGAAAGCTGAATATTAGCACAATGTGTGCCATAATTCAGCATACATAGTATCATAGGCTCAAATAAAGAGATTAATTAATAAAAACACATCCCCTCCCTTAAAATGCATTTCTTTTGTATCTCCTAACCGAATCTGTTAATTAACGCTGTTAGTGTGTTTACGAAAGATCGAAATTATCCTTTATAATTCTAAAACCTCTCATTTCACTACCCCCTCACATGTTTTAAAATCCCCAAATTAAAAACCCCCAAATTAGAAACCCCAAAATATGTTCTGCGATATGGATTGACTACGGTTCCCTCACAATATATTTCCATTTGTGATCCACACACAATACATTTTTTGGTGTTTCACAAATATCATGCCCCCACTAACACTACCAGAAGATACAATCTTAGATTGAGACATTTTGCCGAACATCCTAGAAGCAACAAACAAAAATCTTAAAAAAACACAATGATATAGCATTCTAAATTTGGAAAATAATGAACAACAATAGCAACACCCAACATCATAGAGCAACACCCAACAATCCATAATAGAAACCCTTAATCCCAAAAAAGCACCAAATAGGTTCATAAAGGAAACAAAAAAAGGCACCTAACTGTGAGACAAACTATGATTTATGTCAAACTATGAAACCTTCAGTACAAAAACAAATAAAACTCACGACCCATGATTAATAACTCGGGAATACATAAAAAAATCGAACAAGTGTATGAAGAAATCAATTTGGCCAATAGGAATCAAACAAAAACTAGCAAATGCATGAAAAACCCCTAAAATGTATGATTTAAACTGTTGGTTGAAAGAAGACATGGATAGTTTTGTCATAAAAATTCTTTTAAAGGACCATGTGACTAACACACATGACTATTCTGGATAAACGAAATTAACATCATTATAAGAGAAGTAATATTAGTATAATTAAAATTTCAAAATAATGAGTATTTGTGTAGGGATCAAATACAGAGGGAATATACTTGTAATATGTCTAAATTTGAGGGGGTATTTGTGTATTTTGCTCTTTTTTTATCTCTAATTTTTTCTTGTGTTTTTCGAAATCCCTATTTTAAATAAAAAGTAATGAAATAGAAATAAAGAAAAGCACCTAGGCGGTGTATTAAGGATTTTGGTCACTAAAACAGGTGTCTAAATATGAAAACTCTATTCTCTTCTCGCATTTTCCTTTGCAGCAACAAGCACACTAGCTCACCCTTAATAGTCAATTGAATTGCATTGCATTCTAGTACCATGCAACTGTTCTGAAAAGTTGGAGTTACACGCTAGTTTTCGTTATCTGAATAGCAATCATTTTGTGAACCTATGTTACTATTATAAGCTTAGATGCGAGATACACAGATATATACGATTCGTTTGCGAAATTTCATACACCGATTTTAGGCGTAATAATAATTTATTTGCTGGATGAATATGCTTGCTTTAATTTGGATTTTGTGTATTTGACCTGAAATATATAAACTTGAACTGAACAAGTGTGATAGGTAATAGTAGCAATAATAAGATAAATGAAATGACATAAATATAGATATTATAAGGAATGGATCTAGTGTAGTTAGGTCTATAGTTTAAGTGCTATATTGACAAATAATTTAGTTACTTTATCACATACTACATCATTCTACCATAGAAGATTTACAGTCTCTCTGCACGGCTTAGGGCTGGCCTTGACTTCGCACTTTACTTCTATTTATGAAATTAAATACAAAAAATAGTACTTATTTTCATAAATAAATTAATAAGAGTATTGTTATTAATCATATTATTCCGTAATGTAAGTCAGTAAGGGTCATGTAGCGATAGCAAAGTGTTACAGAGGTGGCCACCATCGGAGACCTCAATGTGTCACCAATGTTGCATCGATCCTTATAGAGGCATAGATACTTTAGACTTTTTAGAGGGTTAGTGGGAATGCGAAGCTATCCTTAACTTAACCCCAAGTCATATACTTGCTTTAATATTGAGCATAGAATCTCTTCTCCTTGTGCATGAAAATAAATAAATAACATGGTTGATCGGATGTACAATATAAATGGTAGCACTAGAACACAATATGAGTCAAGAAGGAAATACATATGGCGCGTGATGCATCATCTTCAGCATCAGAAACACGAGCAAAGCTCTCTAAATGGGAGAAACCGATGCAAGAAGTTCTTAGAAGAGGAAACGGTATCACGTTGGATTTTTTTCATATAGTTTTTTAGTCATGTTATATAACTTCATGTTAGGCATGAGGCAGCCCCACAAACGGAAATAGGATTATAAAATAAAGATCAGACTCCATGTTTCATATTTCACAATAAAGTCATTGTTATATATAATCTTGCAAAGTTGTACATTTGCACTTGCGTTTTTGTGAGCACGCAACTCATTAGAGGGCTAATCGTGCTAATGATATCATTAAGTTTTCTCTCTTCTTTCTTAACATTATTCTAGTGATGTAACTTTAAGAATGTTGCATTCTGTTAGAACCCATGAATTGATTCTGAAAATTTGGGAACTTGCAGATGCAGCTACGTTATTATGGAGGAACATAAATGTATTAGCTTCGCTTTTGATTGGGATGACAGTGATATGGTTTCTGATTGAGATCGTTGAGTACAATTTCAGGACTAATTTCAGGACTCTCATTTTTCACATTTTCATCACCATGATGCTTGTACTATTCATATACTCCACGTTTGCAAATATATTAAAAAGGTACTAATTTGCTTAAACATCAAACTTAATCGTGGCTATGAATGGAGTCCTTTAAGACATATTGCCAAATAGTAGTAACACCTAATATTTAGAGTGACTCAGCTTATAATATATGTCAACTTCGATCCAAATTCAAATGTATGCTATTGCTTTTAATTCATTGTACTTGTAACTTGCATGTCAAATTGAAGGGTGGTTTTCTTATATGCTTTAGGGGCATACAACATGTACATCGGCAGATCAATTAATCATGACAAATTCATATCCTCTATGGTTGGTATTGAATCTAACTGACGGATCAATCCACTAACTAAAAATTGTGATCAAGGATCCTAAAAAAAAGCTTCAATGGAATTCAGAATAACAAATTTAAGGGAATGGAGTGATTTTCTATAGTTATGCCAGATTTATATTGTTTTATTCTATTTAGAAATCAAATAGCATTCTGAGGTCTATATATGTTGTTTTATTACATTCCCGATATATAGATAGATACGTTCAGCAAAAGTTATCTCCTTATATATATATATATATTCAGTAAAAGTTATCTGATCCTGGACATTGTTTTACAGGATTTCTTCAGGTGAATTAAGTTTGCGAAACTTTCTTCTGGTATATATATATATAACCCATGTTCATTTTCCTTCATTAAACTAAAGTTAATTTCTTAATTAACAAATACATGAACCTGACATCTCACTTCACAAAACATTTTCAGATCATTGGTTCCCTCTATATACTGTCAGTGATAGAAAGGTACTTCAGCATTGTCAATTGGCTACATGTTGGTAAGCATTTCTTCACCTTTTTTCTTTTAATTTATGATTTTATGATGAAGTTTAATTTAAGTGTACTAAAAGTTGTCTTCTTTCTTTCTTGTTGATGGTTCATCACTCATGCGAAGGTTTTCTATGCTTGCTAACGCTGCCAATTGTGTATAAATGGCACGTATAGAAATCAACAATGGGTGGAGGTTTCACAAGAACTACCACAACAAAATTCCCAGAGTATCAGTAAAGTAAAAGAAAACCCGACAAACTATTATACTGAAATATTTAAAACATATGGTGTTGTACATACATAAATAGTTGCTATACATTGAAGATAAAAGGTGACGGTTAGCTCCAAAAAAACCATATATAAAATGATGGTTCCAATAAAACAAATACCAAACAATGTTCATGAATTTATTTTTCATACATGTTGTGTGATTCTAAGGTATTTATATGGATTGCTTGTGATGTGTAGTTTTTATATTTTTTATTTATTAAAATCCACTTGCCAGTTTTTTACACTAAACAATTATTGGCTGATTGACCAAATCAAGACACTTTGAAAAATAAAATACTAAACAAGACTCTTTTCAAACATCTTATCAGCATGAGACAGTTTTAACCAGGCCAATATGGTTAACTCATCAGTTAACGTGGTAAGTTTCATGTCACCTTGATTTTTATTTTTTATTTTTTTGAAATAGATCGGCAGTCATGTAGCATGTCACGTGGCAATTTAGTAAATACTTTTAAACTATTTTTATGCAAATAATTATTTGCTTCAGTAAATTTTTAAATAATTATTTGGTTCAATAATTTTTTAAGTTTAAAATTATTAAATTAATTATTAGTTCAAAACAACAGATTATTAAATAATTGTTAAAATAGTTTTTTAGTCATTAATTTGAACTTAATGATTTTAAGGGTATAGAAATTTAATTATTGTATTAGATAACAAAATAATTGATAATATAGCCCTTGATTTAGTAATTAAACTTTAAGTCTAAAATTATTATTAAATAAAATAATTATCATAACGTAAAATAATATATGGCCAAAATATTAAATTGTATAGTTTAAATATTTCAGTTTAAAATATGTTTAATCGTTTGGATAAGTAAACTTTAAGTTTAAAATTATTGTGATACGTACGCGTAAAAAGTTGTAGTAAATAAAATAGTAGATCAAGGTTTAAAAATAATCTTTAATTAATTATTTGGCTCGGTAAATTTAAACATGTCCATTCTACCTGTCATCTTGGAAATTAAGCCTCCACGAAAATGCTTTATACATAGCAATTTTGAGACAATTCTCGCTAATGATCGAGCTTGAAACTGTTATTCCGTTGTTCTTGTATTTTTTCAAATTCGTGGTTTAGGGATAAAACCTATTTTTTAATTTCTTCTGTGTTTTTCCATCTTACCCAATTCTAAATTCTCCTTTTTAGCGAGGATAACTTCTCGTGCTCTCCTTAATTTGAGATGACTTAACTTGTTGAATTTGCCTAGAAACAACTAATATCAAGTGAACTTGTGTGCTACAAATCTGTAATACTGATTATATATTTGGCCCACAACCTTGTGCGTATGCATGGGTGCCCACCATTGTCACAGTAAAAAGGTATTGCAACTTGATGATCGATCACGAAAATTTGAACATCGCCCAAATGGGTACCACAGAGTGAAAGAAATTGGGATCAAATAACAATTACAAGCATACTCATTCGAATCGTTGCCGCCAAACTTAATGCATGCTTGTCATTCACATAAACAATCCAAGTCTAAATCGACAACCAGCATAAAAACCATCAGAATTGTTCAGATAAATGCAAAAATAAAACCCTAATTAAAGCCATAACTCATAAGAATTCGCCCTTCACCCTACTACTCATGATCTAACCATCCACAGCAAGCACTGCGAGATGAACTACGTACTCGGAGTGCAGTTAGATCCAGAGGAAGCCGAAGGGGAATCGGGGTTGGAATCTTCATCAGAAATGTGCAAAAATAGTGTGTACTCTCACGAGGTATGATTATTCCATCTATGGGAACCGGCATTGTAAGCTCCAAAAGTAATATAAATGAGAGAGGTGGACAATAATCATCAGCTTCTTGGATAGTGTCAATCAAGAAAATAGTTACCGTGCCACGATAGGTACTGCAATAATCCGGTGTGTGTCCGAACCATTCTCCAGGACCACCTTCTGTGAGTACTTCCACCTTGTACCTAGGATCTCCCATAACTTCGGAACTATGTCTTTTGCTGAACAAAACTAAAAACTTCGGAAGTATGTGAATGTGATGATGATATGAAAAGTGATAACAAAGGTGATAAAACAAGTACTATTGTTATTTAGTACATAGTAAATTTTTTTCCTGTTGTATTTATATAAATCTAGTGAGGCTGTGAAGAGGTTTATGTTGTTTACATCCTGTGTAAATCTCTAGTACGTATATTTGTATTAATTGTCTTTATGATATCATTCCTTGTATTCTAATCAAATTTTGACAACTTTATTATATAGTATTTAACATTTCTACTGATAATAAAAGAAAGAGTGACTTACCACAAATGTATTTTCTGTATGAATCACTAAATTTGATCAGTCATTAATTGTATCCTAATCAAATTTGACTACTTGATAGGGGTATTGACCGTATATATTGATAACACAAGGAAAGAGTGCGTGGAGAATATTTTATAGAATTGCCCTATATATTTTGCTATATGAATCAATAAATTTTATTCTTCCTTTTATCCCTGTCAAATTTTGACTATACTTAATTATTGAACATTTATACTGATCATAAAAGAAAGATGGAGAATATTTTGTTTGAGTTACCGACCGTGAATGTTTGCTATTTGAAAGGCTTTTAAGACTATGTAAAAACTAAAAAGAGTCGATTTTTCAATTAATACATTCAGATATGTTCCTTATTGGTTAGATAAACATTAATAAAAAAATAGTTAATAAAAGCATAAATAATCTTTGCTTTGCTTGATTGAGGAAGTAGATGTTGGAAACTGGCAGCAAGTTTGAGTTTGTGAATATCCAATTTTATCCTCACTTTTATTGGAACAGTGTTTGTTTTTCTTAACATTACGAAAAGTTCTTTTCATAGTAATGTTTTGTGTACAAAATGTTAAGAAAAATATCCAAAAAAATTCAAGCAAAATGCTAAGACCATTGAAAACCCATGTAAACGAAAATTATACAATAGTGAAGCAATAGAATTAGAGAAATTAGTTAATTGATAACACTCATTCAATTTGGACGACTCTAAGAGGCACTGTACTATAGAAACTTGAAAAAAAATTAAGATCTAATTGTTTATTGTTGTATATATAATGAGAGACATCAATGATATTGTGTGAGTAATAACAAAATTAAGACAAAAAATGAAAGTAGTTAGAAACATAAATGCACTACATTGGAGTTTGGAGTTTGGAGGATGAAAAAGTCCTAATGTTAGAGCAAAAGACCAAGAAGTTGTGAAGGATCATATAATTAAAGCCATCAAATGAATGCCTTAACATTATTGAAAAATTGATAAAGAATGACAGTGGTGTATAAACAGAAAGATAATAATAATAATAATAATAATAATAATAATAATAATAATAATAATAATAATAATAATAAAGAGTTATGAAGATAGAAACAGTGGATGCAATTTTGGCCTAATTAAAACTAACTCTTGAGCCAACAAACAGTAATCATCCTTTTGTAGAATGAATCTTCCATCAAATAGCAAATGATGTTGATATTAATATATTATTATGCAATAAATCAGGTTGATCTAATCTTATCTTATATATTATTGGATCTTGATTGGATTGAATTCAAGTTCACATAAATAACCTAACAAAAATAAACATGTTGCAATTATCCCACGAACACCCCAACTACAACTAATATTATTAAATTATGAATAATATATTTTTTTAGTTCAATATTGTTTAATATATTAATTACTTCAAAAATGAAAATTGAAACTATGTTTTAGGTCTCTGATAAATTAAAGAATTTTATTTTTGATCTCTGATAATTTTTTTGTCGAATTCCTAATAAAATAAAAAATTTATTTTTGATCATTGACATTTGATTTTAGTCCTCAATAAATTAGCACATTATGTTTTTGATTCCTAATAATTTTGGTTCACTTTGGATTAATCCCTTTACAAAATACTTGGTGAATTAATGACAAATGAACAAAATTTATTAGAAACCAAAAACATATTTTCAAGGGATGATGAAAGTTGAATTTTTACTATTTACTTTTAGAATAACAAAAAACATATTTTATTCTCTTTCTTCCTTTTGAAATCACATTAAATTTAATTAGAATTCATTATACTAATAGTATCATCTAATTACAAATTATTTATAGATCTTTATAATATAATTTTAAAAATCATTGCAGATATTCTCTTAAAATTAAACCCTACACTTTTTCTATCTCTTTCTTTTCACGGTATCTCCCTTTTTTTAATACACCAACCCCCCACATTATTATATATTATTCCTTTTAAAGTAAGATGGAGTTTAGGGTGCAAAAGACAAACTGGTTTCCGACCGTGAAAAACAAAAATACGATACCTCAGATTCAATCAAGTTAAGATAAGTGGAGATTACAATGGAATTGAAGTGTCTGCACCAGATTTAATTACAATTTATTTTTTCCTTGTGTTTTCTATTATTCTAACTCAAGCAACTCCCATTATCGCACCAGAACAAGGCTGGGGTCGTCGGCCCCCACTCCGCATCATTTTATCAACCAACATTCTGAACCAATTGATGGCATCGTCCACCCTTTTCTATCACTTAGTCACGAATTCGCGAAGAACTTCACAACCTTGAAGGAGAGCATTTCAAAGTTTGAGAGGAGTGTCCAAATCAACCGCACCACCAATCGAAGGTGGATCTCAGTTTGATGCTGCTTGGGTTTTTGTAACGTGCATAAAGAAGGAAGGAGATTTAGTACGAAATTATGTTAGAAGGGAGGGACACGTGGCTCACAGTCCGCAAAGTGAGGGAGGCAGGTGTAGCACAAGGTTGAGGAGGGAGAATATAAGGCTGGAGGATTACACATTGTAGCACTATTCTGAGGTGATTCCTTTCCTCTGTTCTCTACTTCTTCTCTACTGAGAGCTTGCTTCTTCTCCCTGTTATTCCTTTCTCTCACCTTACCCCTTTCTCTCAGGTGATTCTGTTGCCGGTATACGGCCGAGGAGTGTGCCGTGATCATCGTTCTTTCTCTACTTCGTTGCCTTGCTGTTTCTGCAGCTTATTGTTGATTTTTTGTTCTCTGTTCATTGTAATAAACTACTGCTACATAATTGAATTGTTTCATTGGTGCTTTCATTGTGCTTCCATGGCTAGGAACACGCATTTGAAGGATTTGCAAACAGAACACATTCGGATGATATTCGTTGTCTCAATCAAACGATGGATATGCGTTACCAAGAGCAAAATGATAAGATGCTTCAGATCCAAAATTCTATGGATCAAACTTAGTTAGCGATGAATCTGTTATTACAGAATGCTTCTCAACCTCCTGGAAGTTCTTCGAACAATGGCTCCCCGATGGTGCAACCGATTAATGCTTCTTTGCCTGTAAAAGAGATCTCACTTGGATTTCCTCACTTCGATGGAACGACGTCGGTGATGGAGTGAATCCTCAAAGCGGAGAATTTTTCACTTATCATAATACTCCTGATGCGTCTATAGTGGATATTATGGCGATGCATTTTTATAAGGATAGTGGCATGGTTTCAAATGTCGTAGAAATTAGCTCTAGTGTCTACTTGGTCTGAGTTGACTCGTGCTCTAGAGTCTCAATTCGGTCCTTCACCTTTTGATTGTCCAATGGCTGAGCTCTTCAAGCTTCAACAAACAGGTTCAGTATCAGATTATTACCTCAAGTTTATGTCTCTAGCTAATAGATCTTTGGGATTAAGTAATGAGGCTCTCCTTAATTGTTTCAATAGTGGTTTAAATCCTGATATTAGAAGAGATGTTGTTGCTATGTGCCCTTCTACCTTATTATGTGCAGTTGCTTTAGCTAAACTTTTTGAAGAAAAATATGGTCCTGTTTCTAAGCCATTTCGAAATTCCTATAGTCACAAATATTCCCAAATTTCTTCCACCCCAGTCTCTATTAATGCTCAACCAAAAACACAAATTAAATCTAGTTTACCTCCGCTTTTACCTACTTCACCAGGCCCTCCAATTCGGTCCTCAAATGTAAAAAGCATTACTCCTACTGAAATGTAGTTGAGAAGGGAAAAAGGATCGTGTTATTTTTGTGATGTGAAATTCTCTTTTAATCATAAATGTCCTAATAGACAATTTCTGTTGTTGCAAATGAAAGATGATAATGAGGATCCTATTAGTACAATTTTACCTTAGGGTACTCAAGAAGATGAAATAGTAGAATCTGAAGATCATCATTTGTCTTTAAATGCTTTGAAAGGTGGTAGGGGAGTTGGTACTATCAGGTTCATAGCTTATATTGAAAGTTACCAGTGACTGTGTTGATTGATGGTGGCAATTCTAATAATTTTTTGCAGCCAAGAGTGGCCAAGTTTTTGAAATTACCTGTGGAACCAGCTACTCAATTTAGAGTAATGGTTGGTAATGGTAATTATATGTCTGTTGAAGGATTGGTTAAGCAATTGAAGGTACAGGCTCAAGGGAATACCTTTCAGTTACCAATATTTTTGCTTCCTACTTCTGGTACTGATCTCATTTTAGGAGCTAGTTGGTTGAAGACTATTGGTTCTCACATTGCTGATTATGATGCTCTACAATTGAAGTTTTTGTGGAAGGGTAAATTTACTACTTTAAAGGAGATTGTGAACTGGTACCTGAGCAAGCTCAACTACATTGTATAAGAAGAATGGTGGCCACTAATTCCATTGCTGAAGTTTATAGTCTGTAGTTGATGAAGCCAGATGTTGTTCCTAAGTCTATGCTTGACTTACCAGTTATGATGGAGCCTGAATTAGCCTTATTATTGCACACTTACATTGTGCTTTTTGATACTCCTAGCAGCTTACCTCCACAGAGATCCCATGATCACTCTATTCCTTTATTGAGTGGTTCACAACCTATTAAGGTTAAGCTTTATAGATACCCTCATAGTCAAAAGGAAGAAATTGAGATATTGGTGCCAGGAATGTTAGATGAAGGCATCATACAGCCTAGTAAGAGTCTCTTTTCTTCTCCCATTATATTGGTAAAAAAGAAAGATGGTTCATGGAGGGTGTGTATTGATTATAGGGCTCTTAATGCAATTACTATCAAGGACAACTTCCCTATTCCTACTGTGGATGAGTTGATTGATGAGCTTTTTGGAGCTTCCTTCTTTTCTAAATTGGATCTAAGGTCTGGTTATCACCAAATTTTGTTAAATGCAGATGACAGACATAAGACAATATTTAGGACTCATCATGGCCACTATGAGTGGTTGGTCATGCCATTTGGCCTAACCAATGCTCCTGCTACTTTTCAGAGCCTTATGAATGACATTTTTGGTGGAATACTAAGAAAATTTGTACTGGTTTTCTTTGATGATATTCTGGTGTATAGTGCTAATTGGAAAGATCATTTATACCATTTGGAAGTGGTTTTAAGTATCTTGAAACAACATCAATTGTTTGCAAGGTTTTCTAAGTGTTGTTTTAGAGTTCAACAGATTGATTACTTGAGACATACACTGTCTGGTTCAGGAGTAGCTATGGAGGGAACTAAATTGGAAGCTATTCAAAAGTGGCTTGAGCCTAGTAATCGCAAAAAGTTGAGAGCATTTTTATGACTCACAGGTTACTATAGGAGGTTTGTTAAGTCTTATGCTAGCATTGCAACCCCTTTAACTGATTTGTTGAAAAAGGATTCTTTTAAAAGGAGTGTGGCTGCATCAGAAGCATTTCAACAATTCAAAATTGCCATGACATTTGCTCCGGTATTGGCTATTCCTAATTTCAAGGAAATTTTTGTATTGGAGACTGATTCCTCGGGAAGTGGAGTTGGTGCTGTCCTTAGCCAAAATAAGCATCCAATTGCTTATTTCTCTAAGAAATTGTTGTTAAGGATGCAGAAGCAGTCTGCTTATATTCAAGAATTCTATGCTATTACTCAAGCTTTGGCAAAGTTTAGACATTATCTTGTGGGTCATAAGTTCATAATTAAAACAAATCAGAAAAGCCTTAAAGAATTGTTAGAACAGAAGTTGCAAACTCTTGAGCAACAACAATGGCTTCCTAAGTTCTTGGGGTTTGACTTTACAATTCAGTATAAACCAGGGAAAGAAAATATACCTGCTGATGCTTTATCTAGGAGTTTCATGATGGCTGTATCTACTCCTATACATTCGTGGATTAATAAAGTGATGGATTTGACTCAAACTAATTCTCAATTATCCAAAATTTATGAAAGATGTTTGCAAGGTCAGAATCCATCTTCTGAATATAGTATTTAGAATGGATTATTATTCTTTAAAGGCAAAATTGTGTTACCTCATGATGTTGGGTTGCTTAATCAGATCATGGAGTAATTTCACAGTTCTAAGATGGGTGGACATTCTGGAGTTAATAGAACAACAACTAGAATTGGTGCTCAATTTTATTGGAATGGTATGAGAAGCGATATTAGTAAATTTGTGAGGGAATGTGCCATATGTCAACAAGCTAAAGTTGATCATGTTTTGCCAACTGGGTTGTTATAGCCTCTTCCCATTCCTCAACAAATATGGGAAGACATAGCAATGGACTTTATTGTTCAATTGCCTCCTTCACAATGATTTACAACCATTTTTACAGTAGTTGATAGATTGTCCAAATTTGGGTACTTTATCCCTTTGAAGTCTAAGTTTAACAACAAGGTTGTGGCTGAAGTTTTCATTACCAACATTGTCAAAATTCATGGTTTTTCAAAAACCATTGTTTCTGACAGAGATAGAATTTTTATCAGCACTTTTTGGCAACAATTATTCAAAGCTCAAGGCACAACATTAGCCATGAGCTCTTTATATCACCCTCAGTCCGATGGCCAGACTGAGAATCTTAACAAGACCGTTGAGATGTATCTAAGGTGCTTTGTATTTGAACATCCTAAGAGTTGGGCTACTATGCTAACTTGGGCTCAATTTTGGTATAATACTTTCTTCCACCAAAGCTTGGGTATGACACCATTTCAAGCAGTTTTTGGTAGACCTCCACTAGCGGTGATGCACTACGAGGTTGATCCTAAAGATCCTAATCCACTCAAGGATTTATTACAACTACGTGATCAACTTTTGAGCAAGCTTAAAGGTAATTTACTGAAGGTTCAACAATATATGAAGATGCAAGCAGATAAGAAAAGAAGAGATTTGCAATTTAAGGTTGGTGATCTGGTTTTAGTTAAGCTACAACCCTATAGGCAACATTCAGTGGCTTTGAGGAAGCATCAGAAGCTAGGCATGCGCTATTTTGGTCCATTTCCGGTGATTGAAAGAATTGGTATTGTTGCATATAAAGTACAGCTTCCTGAGTCTGCTAAATACATCCTGTATTTCATATTGCTCTTCTGAAACCATTTCGTGGCAAAAGTTTTCCACCATATCTTCCTTTTCCACTCACTTCTAGTGAACTGGGACCAACGATTTGCCCATGGAAGGTGTTGGATGTTCGAGTTGTCAAACATTTAGAAGCTACTATGTCCCAATTGTTGATTCAATGGGAAGCTACTATTCTGAGGTGATTCCTTTCCTCTATTCTCTACTTCTTCTCTGTTGAAAGCTTGCTCACACACACACACACACACACATACAAATACCAAGATAAATCATTGGGAAATTTTTTGAAAAAAGATGAAGATTAATATGAACAAATACTAGATTCTCTGCCCAATGAGGTGTCATCTTGTTTCTTTTGATTGAATTAATGAAAGAGTAAATACTCTAGTTTCTTTCAAAGCATGATGATGAACAAGGTTGCCCTAATAACTTAAGAGCAATATTTTGAAGTGTTGGTGCATGAGCACCATGAATTAGCCACCAAGACTTTGCTTCCATTAGACCTCTATCCCTTAAAGAGTCAATATCATCAAAGCCTTCTATTCCACCAGAAATGTTTGCAAACTCTACATTTCACTTGCCTTCTTTGATTATCATCATCAAAATACCTTTTGAAGCATTTCAATCTTTCACGAGTAAGTTCTCCATCTTGGTGTGGAAGAATTCTATTTGAATCTTCACTTAGTCATTCATGACTATAATATCTATGATAAAAAATGATTATAAATTAATATAACATATAGAAACGTATGAAAAAAATAGACTTTATAAGTGAAAGAATATAATGTATCACATTGGGTTTAAAGAATGAGCTAAACAATGAAGAGGTGAGCTACTCTTAGTCCAACGCTCAATTAATATTTCATGTACTACCTTATAAAAGGTAGATTCTTCACCTTCTGCCTTTCTTTCATGTCGATATATGACTTTCTTCACATTTTCAATCATGAGTCTCACATTTCGTACACCAAATGAAGGCAAACTGCATCCGTATCTATTTTTCTAAGAACATCATAGATAGGAGTAGTGAAAGAAAGTATATAATCAACCTTGTCCCACCAAATGTCACCCAACAACGTCTTTTTCACAGATTTTGCCTTGTTAATATAATCTGCCTTATAAGAAGACCACTGCTCACTAATAACCATCTCTTGAAGTCCATTTTGCAAATTTTTAAACCTCTTTAGCATCACTATGGTGAAAGAAAATCTTGTGGGAGCAAGAGCTAGCAACTTCAATGTGTTGAATAAATTGAACATTGATAGTCTCATAGAATGGTCCATGATAAAATTTCTAACATACATGGCATCGTCAACAATCTGTGTGATCCAACAACATTCTTCATAAACCTCATTATTTTTTCTATGTTCTTGGCTGCACATATATTTTTCAATGCAAGATTTAAGGTGCACATAACACAAGGAGTCCAATAGATGGAAGGAAACTCAACCTCTATGATCAAACTTGTTGCCTTACATACAAGTGCATTATCAGTAACAATTTATACTACATTCGAGTGACCAACCTCTATAATTACATCCCTCATTTATTCAGCTATGAAACCCCTATCTTTTACCTCACCAGAACAATCTAAGGCCTTTAAAAACATTGGTCCACTCTCTGTCACTCCATCCATCACTTACAATCCTTACACCTTTTTCTTTCCATGAATTTTTTTATTAGTTGTAATAGGTTCTCTACATGTCTTCTTTCATTTGCAAGTAAGGTTGTTCTCAACTTATTGTAACCTAGAGGTTGATACCCAAATATACAATAATTGTTGGCAGGAAAAGAGAACGCCTTCCTATAGTGAGGATTCCTTGCTAAATGAAATGGTAGTTGATAACTGCGAAATTTGAGTTTAATTGATAGTCAATTTTGGCTAAGAATAATTAGAATTCCTTCACTTTACTGTTGTTTTTAATGAAATAATGAAGAATTTAATATCATTCTAATTTTTTACCAGCAGGATTCAAAAGAAGAAAATTTCAAGTGCTTTGGAGGAAAATTGATGCAAAAACTTGAAGAAAAGTTGGAGATTGGGACAACTCGCTTAATGCACAAGATGGGTCCAACACGTCTCTTCACTTAGCGACTAGCTCACACTTAGCGCAAAGAAGACCCACGAAGTAGCCCAAAGGCGCGCTTAACGCGAGTCCCGTGTTAAGCGCGCGATCACCGCCATACTAGCTAAGCCTAGAAGGCCCGCTTAGCGCGAGGACGCGTGAATTCTAAGCTACCTTAGGCCTATAAAAGGAGTAGGAAGAAAAGGAGAAGCACACACAGAGACTCATAGCTCTTTAATGAATACATCCTAAACTTGAGTATCTCAAATAGGGGAAACCCTCTTTCTATGTCCATTATCCCCTTCTCTTCCTTTATTCATCCCTTCCCTTCTTTTATCCACATCAGCCCCTAAAGTGTAAAGCCTCTCATGGCAATGAGAAGCTAAACCCCCATTGTTGAGAGCTTGGCAAATCAACTTTTCTAATGTAATTCTTTCGTATTATATATTTAATGCAATCCATTTTTTATTACTCTTTTCTGTGCTTTATTGTTTATTGATATGGCCTGATCACCTATGCTCATGTATTGTTTAGGAGATAATACATTGAAAAATGGTTATTTTCTGGGAACTGGAAAATGACATCTAAATGAAATCATTGCTAGAAATAGAGTGAGATTTGTTTAGCCTATTTTACACATCTTCAATCTTAATGCAATTTACTATGTTTATCTTTGCAAAGAAATTTGGGAGAGAAAAATAGATAAATTAGGCTCTTCATGCGGGAAACCAAAGATAGAGTATCATAGTAGATGCTGGTGGAAACTGGGATAACATTAGATAGAGAAAATTTATTAACATTGCATCACAAGTAGATGCTAAGCCCTAACATATTTTAAATTATGAATTCATCTTTAAGCCTTTAAACATATTATCATCATCTTTATCTTTTACTTTTCTTATCTTTTACATCTCTTATCTATTTTATCTTCTACTTTTTTTTATCTTTAAATCTCTTATCTTTTATTTTAAATCTTTATCTTATCTTCTAGTTTTCTTTATCTTCTATTTTAAATTTCTTATCTCTTACTTTCTTTAAATTTTACATCTATAATTCATTATCTCTTTTACTCTATTAATTGCTTGAAAATTGGGTTTGCATCAATCTAAGTACAAACAAAGTCTTTGTGGACTCGACACTCGAATTTCCATTTTACTTTACTACTTGTGACAAATTGGTACACTTGCCAACGAAATGGTAGTCCTGTAGAATAAAACATTATGTCAATTTCATACTTAAGGGTCTCTTTAGCTTGCATATTAAAAGAACCTTCAAGGGTCTTTCTCTTTTTTGGATCAACATTGGTTGTCTCTTGGTTAGACATCGAGGGTAAAGAGCTAGATTTTTTCTTTGACCTCTCTATTTTTAATGCAGCCTCATTATCCATCTTGGTAGTTGTGCAAGCCTTGAAGGAGTTATCTTCTGATAACTTCTAACTCCTTTTCCTGTAATTTTTAACAAGTGTGTCCTTACTCTCGTGTAAGACCCATTAAAAACTATTTCATAAAAATTGCATCTAACTTCAAAATTTCCACCACCTCCACTTAGACCTTTAATCTTTGAAACATAATTTCATAAAGGCTTGGTGTCATCACCTTGTTCTTTAACTTGATTAGAAGAACTCGTCTCTACAATTAATCAATATGATAAAATAAAAAAAAAAGAACACAACGACCAATTTAAAAATATAAAAAAACCATGAATAGTTAACTGTTATATTTAAAAACTATTATCAAAATAGGATATAAAATTAAAAATCAGAAAGTATTAAATCTATTACTACGTAAGAAAGTAAAGAAAAAAATATTAAACTAAAAATTCTTACGAGCCTACGAAAGATGAAGAAAAAATTATCAATATTGGAAAGTAAAGAAAATGTTTCAAAGGTGCAAACCTTACAAAGTTACGATGCACCTAGCCAAAACCAAAAGTAAGTTAGAGGTCAACAACTACAAATGCAACAAACAGCAAGTCAGAGTCAGCAACCGTAAACGTTACGAAAGTCATAAGTTGAACGAATGACGACAACAACAAACTCAAACCAATAACGAATAGACATGAACGAGAGAACCAGTGAAGACGTACGTGACTGAAGGAGTGGCACAACTAACGTGAAGAGGAAGTGCCGTTATTCTAATTTGATTTAATCTAAATTCTAATATGTTATTATAATTTAAAATATAATGTTTTATCTTTAAGATTTTTTAAAAAAAATAGAAAGCGTAAATGACGTGAGGAGGAAGTGTGAAGAGGAAATAATAAAAAATCTAATATATTATTATAATTTAAAATCTAATCTTTTATCTTTTAAGATTTAAAAAATATGATTTTAAAAAAAATTAACAAAAGTCGTGTCGTGTCTGTTGGTTTCCTGTGTCCAGAACTATGTCGAAGGTTTTAAAAAAAAAGCAGGACACGAAGAATGCGTGTCCGGCGCATGTCTATGTCGTCGGTGTGTCCGAAGCGGGAACACACCGCTGTTTGGAGCCATGTCGGTGCTTCAAAGCAAGTAAGTTTTGAAGGTAAATTTGTGCAATAATTATGGCAAGAGTTTGGTTTCCTTCCTCTTTTTTATCTTTGGATGAGAGTCTATATTTAACATGACTTCATATTAACTTTGATTTAAAAATTTCATCATATGCTTTCTTTAGTAGCAGTAGCTTTTTCATTGTTGAGTGGGGAGGGTCAGCTATATATACACATGCATGGTCCTCATCCCCGAGAAGAAACTCCTGGGATCAATTTTAGATAGTAATCTTGCACTTAAATTTGCATTGTATATCTCATGTGATTTATTTAGTAATGCACATGTGTGTGTGAAGGTATCTTTTGATGCACAGATGGAATGAAACTCTCTTGAGTTGGCCAAGATTTAATCCTTTGCAATTTTAAGATTTTGTTCTATACCTTAGACTCACTACTATCAGTATTTTTTTTTTTTTGGTAGTTTTCTACAAATCCTTGTGGGTTTATTAAGACGAGAATTTGATTTAATTATTGTTACTAATGTTTATAAAACATATGTAAAGATAAGGTGTCCACTAATAAGCTTTTTGTATGCTTTTCATTCTTTATTTCATGCTTCAGGTGCAAACAGGAGTAAACAAAGAAGCAATTAATATATTAAACAATAGAGTCAGCTACTATGAAAAATTATATATTAATTAGTTCAGCTAAGCGGACACAAAGTAAGAGAAAAAATCTTTCACTATTAACTAATGACCTCGGTTGTGCACGACCGGGGACAATGTACAATTACTCAAATTTCAAATTCTCTTTTGTATATAAAGTATCACATCAAAAGTCAAAACCATCAGCCATTATCAACTCTTGTGGGATTTCGTGACTTGGCAACGTAGGAGGAACACAAACACAACACAGCCATGAATGCAAACCTTCTCAGAAACTTGTCCTTCCACGCGCGCCGTCTTCGCTTCTCTCCCACTCCTACAGTTACAGCACCCACCTGCTTCTCTTCTCGCTCCCATGCCCCAGACAAACCCCACTCCCTCGTTGAAGACATTAGCGACGAAGGTAACACTTCTCTTCCTCAATTATCGCTTTATCTGTCCTCTTAATTACTTGGGTGTCCTTCACATGTCTGATAAAATGGTTCTATGAACGCTTACAACTTTTCTCGTTGCTTCAAGCAATCTTACAGGAATTATAAACCATCAATCTGTTCTATAGAGTATCACTCTTTTTCTCTCTCCTAATAGTCTTTATATTAATGAAATTAAAATTATATAAGTACTCCCTAAATCATTAAATATCGTACTACATAGTCACTCAAGTAGTGATTTTTTTCCCCTTCAAATTAGTCTTTCAATATTAGTAAAATATATCAACTCAGGGACTAAATTGATGGATATTTAATACTTTAAGGATTACTTATATAATTTTATTGGTTTAAGGACTATGTAGAAGAGGGGACATACTTCAAGGACTAAATTGATGATTTATTCCATCTCAAAGAGAAATGCCACTAAATGCATTCTCTTTTGCATTTCTTTTTTTATTTTCTGCAATATGACTGTAAAAGTCAACTAATCAGAAATCATGCTAGATATGACTTTTATAGTAGTTATTATATTATAAAAGTCAATAAATTTGTCATATATGACAATTTATAAATAGTTGACACCATAAAAATTCTTAACATTATGAATGCAGATAAGTTTCTCTTGTTAGAGATTAATTCCTATGTGTTATCAGTAAAATACTTTATATTATCAATTTATCAAAAATCATACTAGCTACGACCTTTAAAATAGTTATTATATATATAAATGTCAATAAATTATCATGCATGACAATTTCTAATTAGTTGACAGTGTAAAAACTCTTCACACTTTCAAGTTTCTCAATACAAATGTGTTAAAAGAACTTATTAGAACTGGAGACATAACTTTTGGAGTTATGAAATAAGGTGTAATCGACTTGGAGACATAACTGGATCATAGTCCAACTGGTTGAATGAGCCAGTTAGGATTTTAATACATTGGTTTCAAATATTGATCATTTGAGTTTATGCTAAAAGAATTTTATTTTGTGTGTTTGGGTTAAAGAGTTGAAGAGGCGTGTGGCAAAGCTTCAAGAGGGTGATGCTGAGGCAATTCCTTCTGTGTTTGAGGCTATATTGCAGAGGTATTTAGCAGGGAAGCCTATAGAAGCTGACCAGGAGTTGATGAGGGGAATTCTAGGGAAGTGGACATTGTCCGAAGATGAAGAGGATGAGTCCGATTCTCATTGGGAAGAAATAGATGACACTGATAATGAAGATGGAGTTTGATCCTGGTTTTAATGGAAGGAGTGGAGTTGATGAAGGAAAAAATAAGAGATGATTGAACTCTGCAATTGCTAGTGGCAGTGGCTGTCAAGATTTCAAATCAACCTTGGATTGGTTGTGTTGTATAACAGATACCAGATAACAGGAGGTGGCTCGGGGCCTCTGGCTACTGCTGTTAAACTATATGGTGCTTGCTTTTTATGCTTTGGTTTGTAGCGTTTTTGTCAGCTGCTAACACTGTCATGGTCTGTCAAAAAAAAAAAGCCATTCTGTCATGGTTAGAAATTTTGTGGTCAATCTCAATTAAGAAATTACATCATAGATACTAATACATCTTATGGTAGTGCCGTAGTGGCACTTCGTTTACTTCGAAGTTGGCAATGCTACATATATTATGGTTATCATTGCAAGCTAGTATGAATACATGTGAAAAAAATCGGTGGTTTTGTAATTAATGCTTATCATAGAATATGGTCATTGAGGTATTAGTACGCTTACATTGGGGTATTAGTCCTTGATTTTGTTTGATGTAAAATCCTAGTTTTCCATATCTTTTAATGGCTCTTTACATGTGTCCTGGTATTCCATATCCATTAACACAATGCTCTGCATCACTATAAAATTTATGCGTAATAATTTAGATTACACTTGAACTAGCGATGTTACTGTATTTCCTGTAATTTGCCGCAAGATTTCAGTGCCTACTTTTCATTGAAAAAGTAAGTAATTTTAAGTCATGGCAAAAAATTACAACACATGCTACTGCAATTGATTGTTGGACTACTGTTTAACAAAGCAATATGCAAATTTCACCATACAACTATTGAAAGCTATGTTTTTGTTGATAATTCAATGTATTCATATATTCATCTCGTTACTTAATCCATTTAAGACCAAGACTAGTTCTTTCATGGGAAGTTCAGATGATCCTCCAGCTGAGAATTCTTGAACCTCTCCATCGATTTCAATCATGCTACAGCCGGGGATTTTCTTTTCTATTCTTTTTTCTTTCATTAGATTCCTAATTCTTTTGGCAGCATCAAACATGCCAGCTTTGGCATATATATCACACCAGTTCACATAGAAAGCATGATTATGAGGTTCCAAGTCTATCAAATGATGAGCTACCTTTTCTCCTAATTCTACATTCCCATGCATCCGACAACCTCCAAGTAATGCACCCCAAACATAAACATCTGGCTTCATCGGCATGCTTCTTATGAGAATCTCCGACTCGCCAAACAGCCTCGCTCAACTAAGAATGTTAACCATGCAAGCATAGTGATAAACTTGTGGTACAATCGAGTAAACACGTTTCATTACATCAAAGCACCAGCAACCTTGTTCTACCAAACCAGAATGAGCACATGCTGACAATAATCCAACAAATGTCGCATGGTTTGGCTTGACTCCAGTTCTTTCCATCTCTAAAAAGCAATAAAAAGCTTTCCAACCTAATCCATGAAGAGCAAACACCAAAATCATTACGGTCCATGCTGAGGCATCCTTCTCTGGCATTTCTTTGAAGATTTCAAATGCTTTCTGCACATCCCCACACTTGCCATACATATTGACAAGTGCTGTTCCAATTACCACATCACACTCAATGCTGTTTCTTCTCAGATAACCGTGCACCCATTTCCCATGGTCAATAGCACCAAGTTGAGCTCAAGCTGAAAGGACACTAGCTATTGTAATCTTATCCGGTTTAACCATATCATCACTCAAAAGCTGCATTTCATGGAAAAGCTCCAGTGACTCCTTTGCCCTTCCCCCTTGAGCCAACCCTGTAATAATCGAATTCCAAGTTATGATATTCCTCCCATTCATCTTCCTAAACAAGTCCATTGCCATGTCAAGTCCTCCATTTCTCAAACACCCAATAACCATTGAGTTTCAAGTGACAACATCTGTAACCAGCATTTCATCAAACACCTTCCTGGCATTACGAAACCACCCACAAGCCATGTACAAGCTGATCAAAGAATTGCCAATATAAATATCCTTCAAAAATCCAAACTTTATGTTAAGGACTTAGCTGATTTAGAGGTTCAGCTCCTCCAGAGAATAGAAGGGAATTTAGAGAAGTTTCAGAGATAAGGAA
The DNA here is from genome assembly GCF_000004515.6 of Glycine max. Lineage (NCBI taxonomy): Eukaryota > Viridiplantae > Streptophyta > Magnoliopsida > Fabales > Fabaceae > Glycine > Glycine max. The sequence continues at coordinate 8,993,576 of NC_038243.2, read as the reverse complement.
AAATTCCAGCTTTTTCTTATTAATCCTTCTGTTATTTACATAGTATTTATAGATCCTTAGAAAGGAATAATTTCCTTCTAGAATTGGTATAATCCTAGGAATATAACTAATTCTGTTATGGATGCTTTTCCTCAGATACGCAGCATCAGCAGAAGGATTTTGGAAGATCATGTGAGCCGGCAATATCCCATTAGATTCCTTCAGACGAAGTCCTTCAAATAGGTGGGCTTTTTGACCTTTCTTTTGAGTATTGCTTCTTTCTGCACCCCTGTGTTTGTGTGTTCACCTCCTGTGTTTGCTGTTGTGTCTATGCTGCCTCTCATTGAAGCATCTCTGTTCATAACACTTTATCACTTGGGTATGAATAACATGGCCAGTAGCACCATCAAGCCGCCTAGTGCAACCCTTTAAAAGGAAGGGGAAAGTGAGGCAATTGGGCACAATGTCCTTGAAAAACATTTGTTTATACAACATCAAAGCCTTGCAAAAATGGGTGTCATAACCACCCTCCATGCTTGTATATGCTCTGATCATGATGTTGTAGGCACGAAGATCAGGCTTCTTGATCATGTGAAAGACATTGGTGGCATAGCTGAAAGAACAATAATTGGAAAAGGAACAAAAAAATAGGAGACGGGTAGTGAGATGATATTGATCCCCAGTGTGTAAAGTTGGTGACTTTAGAATCTGGGTATGAATTTTTTTGAGCTCTCTCTGGTTCTTGCATTGTTCAATCAATCTAGAGAGTGTGTTCCTAAGGGTTAGGCTTAAGGATTCCACGGTTTTGAACTCAAGAAGGGTAACCATCTTGATCAACTAACCACATCACTCATGGATGAACCAAAATTGAACCCAATGAATCCACAGTGATTTTTTTTAATATTATGGTCTCAATTTAAATCGATGCATGCCCTTGAAGTCATGGGATTAGTTCAAAAGGCTGGTAAAGAACCTCACCACAACCTGTCAAAAAAAAAACCCTCACCACATCATTATTTTTATTCCATGTCATTGATCTTTCTGATTTAGTAGTTGCTTATCCTTTTTCTTTTTATAAAAGAAATCATTTTTCTCCTAATTGGGAGTGTTACCATATCAATCTTTTTTTTTGGTAAATGTCTAAAATATTCTGTTAAATGTGCATAGGAAAGTGGGAATAAAATAACAGACACGCCATAAAGGTTACAGATCAGTGGTTAGATTTTTTAGTTAAAGTCTCAAGCTTCCACACCATGCACTTATGTGAAGTAACTAAAAGACATGCAACTTGGGACTACTGCGTTTCGTAATCTTTGGTGTAATATTCAAATTAGATGATACAAAAGAAGGTGGAAGAAAAATTTAATGATCTATGGACGTGTGAAAGACAGGAACACGAATCTATAAAGAAGCTTATGAACAACTAACGAAGTTTGAATCCTTGATGGTTAGACAGGTTAGGGAGAGATGAGCTAATAATAATTAATGGGAAATAAAGTGATACATGTTCTTTAATGAGTTGACTCGTGTAAAATGAATCAGAATAAAGTACATAATCTCAGTCCTTGAGGAGAATTAAATTAAGAAATAACGTTTCAATACATTCATAATTTATCATATATGTGTACGTAATATTCACTATTGATTATTTCATCATTAATTGAAATTACATAATTTGCCTTTTAAATTGAGAAGCTTACTATAGAAAAACAGTGTATATCTGAACTTAAAAAAGGAGCTTAAAAGCTGATAAAAAGTAAAAGCTTAAAAAAGTGTATATCTGAACTCTGAAGGATCAGTTAACCCCATTCAAATTGATTACAATGTCATAATTATTTGAAAAAAAAAGGGTGAACTCATTATTTTTGAAATAAATAAATAAATATGCCGAAAGAAGGTGTAGGATAAAAGAAAATAAGGCTGATGGGGTTATCAGAATCCAATTTAATTGTACTAATAAAAAGAAACTTGAACTGGACAGCTGAAATTGTGGTTATGCTATCCAGTGAAGGTAGCGATGATATTGGAGATGCCTTCCTTCGATTTCAGGCCTCCTCTTTTTTCTGCCTTTCTTGTGTGATCTACATTGTCCCACGTTAAGTAAAGTGGTGTTATGATAAAACGAATAAGTTTGTGTGAATACCAGTGTACCTGTTAGTGCATTATAAAAGCTTTCCACCTAAAGAATTCTGGTCCCAAATTAGAAAGGAATGGAAAACATTGGAATTGGATACTTATTATTTTTTATTAATAACTTTTCACTGTAGAGAAAGTTTTGAATCTAATCACCCGAATAACTAAAATTATCTTAGCCATTAGAGAATCTTGAATGTGAAGAAGCATCCTTGGCAACCAAGATTCTTAGATACAAAAAGCAGAAAACCAAAGAAAGAAGGAACATAAGAAAAATATAATATACTCATCATAAAATAACTGCAGCAAGTTCCAAATGCTTTCCTAGGAAGATTTCCAAGCAAATGTTCACACAACCCTTCACAAGGATTGCAGGGGTTTCATCTCAACTACAGCATTCAGCATATATTTGATGGCATATGGGACCCACATACACTGATATGGGGTGCAAACTAGCCCTTGAAGACAAAGAAAGAGTCACATTTAGGAGGAGGCAGAGGCATGAACATGTTGATGCAACAAGGCATGCCAAAACTTGCAATTTTTCAAGTTTGGCCTCTCAGCAACAAGGTCACATAACCAAAGAGAAACTGATTGAATTCCTTTGTAGTAGTTGCTTGCTTTGTGTATGTTGCCCTTTAGCCTGTGCCTGTTGTTTCATCAAGCTACCATGCAGAATTTGTCATCAAGCACTGAGGTGTGCCTGGAAATGGGCATGTTATGGATCAAAGAATAATAGGGTACGTGCAGATTATTCTTCATTTTCTGACATTGATTCTAATGCCACGTCTGGTAAGGTTAAGAAGCCTAGTAGAGTTTTTCTGAAGACAGAAGAAGACACAGATTTCATCAATTGTTATGTAAGTAGGTGGTTTGTTAGCAATACGAGTATTGCTACTAACACCATCAACACAGCAACCCAAGAGAATAGTAGCAACGTCAACAGGCCCATTAGAACAAAGAATAAACCAGCTTACCTGGCTGATTATGCATAGAAGATTCAGGAATCAAGCACATGTGATAATCTCCTCTGCATTGCACTATAGGACAAAGTTTGTTAGGAGATATTCCAATTTTTTTATTGCTCTGTATATTTTGCTATCCAATTCTGTTATGGAATTGCACCAAGATAGCCTATAAATATCGTTAGTAATATGAATAAAAGCAGAGCAAATTTTCAGTCATTTTCTTACCTTGAGGAGTTTCCCTTGTTCTCGAATACAAGGCATATTACTGCCTCTTTTCCTTTATCACTTGAGGGACCATAACAGCTGGTCCGACCTGCCATGGCTGATCACGGTACCCGCAAAACTACCACTGATCGCTTGGAAGAAGCTCTATCATGCCTCACCCTCCACCACGAATCTCTTGCGGCCCAACACTCAGACCTTGCTTCCAAAGTAGCCGAGATTTTCTTGGACAAATTCAACCAATCACCACCAACTCCCACAACACCTGCACCTACATCGTGGTTCCGTCAATGACTATTTGACGGAATTCGAACGCCTTGCGAACCGAATGGGCTTGCCTCCTCCTTTTTTGCTCAGTTGTTTTATTTTTGATTTAGCTCCGAAAATCCGCCGGGAGGTCCTTGCGTTACAACCCATTTCTCTCCCCCAAGCCACGGCGCTGGCCAAACTCCAGGAGGACAAAATCCTCGACCGCCGCCGTACCTACAGACCCAACCCACCTACTCCCTCAAACACTCTTCCTCCCCCTCCAACTCCGACACCCTCCCAATCACCCCGCCAACCTTTCATCCATCGCACTCCTGAAGAGATGGCCCTCCGTCGGGAGAAAGGTTTGTGCTACAATTGCAACGACAAGTGGAGCACATCCCACAAGTGTCGTGGTCGGATTCTGCTCCTCATAGAAGAAACCGACGAAGCCCCACCAGAACCTAACCTAACCACATACCATATTTCTTACCCTCCCAACATAGAACCCCCTGACCCACCACTTGATGACCCCACCCCTCACATTAGTTTCAACGCCCTCTCCGGTTTGACAGCCCCAGCGACATTCTGTCTATATGGCTTCATCCACCATAACTGCGTCACTGTCCTCATCGACAACGGAAGCACTCATAGCTTCATACAGCCTCGAGTGGCGCGATTTATCTCCCTCACTCCAATGGACACCCCTCTGCTGCACGTAATGGTTGGCAATGACACCATTTTGGAATGCCGACAACAATGTGCTGCCACACCACTGCTACTCCAGGGTCACGAGTTCCGGGTTACCTTTCACCTGCTACCTATAAGCGGAGCTGATATAGTCTTGGGCATAGACTGGCTTAAACAATTTGGGCCGATCCTTACTGATCACACCACCTTATCTATGAAGTTCACCCACAATGGCACACCAGTTGAATTAAGCGCTGATGTACCCCTTGGGCCTTCTTCTTCCTCAGCCAAGCAAATCCTCGGCATGATCCACACTGGCTCCACTTCTTCGTTCTTCCACCTTTCCCTCCACCACCCTTCCCCACCTCTTGAAGCCATAACCACCCATACCATTTTCGAAATTTCCCACATCCTATCCCAATACAGTGTCATCTTCCTAAACACCTCATCCCTCCCCCCCTCCTGTGACATTGCCCACCACATCATCCTCCAACCTTCCACAGGTCTGGTCAACGTGCGCCCATACCACTACCCTTTCTTCCAAAAAGCTGAGATTGAAAAACAGGTTTCAGAACTTCTTCTCGATGGCTTGATACGGGTAAGTCACAGCCCTTTCTCCTCACCAGTTCTTCTGGTTAAGAAAAAGGATGGAAGCTGGCGCATGTGCGTGGATTATTGGGCCTTGAATGCAGTCACCGTCCGTGACTGGTTTCCATTGCCGACAATTGAAGAATTATTAGATGACCTCGGCAAAGCTTCCTGGTTATGTAAATTGGACCTTAAACAAGGCTTCCACCAAATTCTAATGGCAGAGGAAGACATCCCGAAAATAGCTTTCAGAACCCATCGTGACCACTGTGAGTATAAGGTCATGCCTTTCGGGTTGTGCAATTCACCCTTCACATTCCAGGCTATTATGAACTCCGTATTATAGCCATTTTTGTGCAAATTTACGGTGGTTTTCTTCGATGATATACTCATCTATAGTGACTCTTTGTCGTCCCATCTCCATCATTTAGAACAAGTGCTGGATACTCTCCTCCGTCATCAGTTCTTCCTCAAGCGGTCCAAATGTTTCTTCAGGGAATGTCACCTGGAATATCTGGGTCATGTCATCTCCGGTAACAGCATTAAACTTGACCCTTCCAAAATTTCCGCCATGACACAGTGGCCAGTCCTTTCTTCCATGAAGGAACTTCGTGCTTTCTTGGGGCTCACCGGTTTTTACCGCCATTTCGTTCGTAATTATGCCTCTATTGCTTCGTCGTTGACAACTCTGTTATGTCGCAACAAATTCGCCTAGTCTCCCTTCGCTCAAACCGCTTTTGTTCAGCTTTAACAAACTATGACATTCGCCCCTGTGTTGACCCCTCTAGACTTCACTATACCATTTGTGATTGAAATGGACGCCTCCGGCGTTGCCATGGGCACCGTGTTGATGTAGAATGCCAAGCCAATTGCCTATTTCAGTAAACAATTTACTCCAAAGCTTCAGCGTGCCTCGACCTACACTTGTGAATTACACATGATAACCGCCGCAGTCAACAAGTGGCGCCAATATCTCCTCGGACACGCATTCATCATTCTCACCGACCACCGGAGCTTGTAAGACTTAATGACTCAAGTTGTTCAAACCCTGGAGCAACACTACTACTTGGCGAAGCTGTTGGGATATGACTATCAAATTAAATTCAAGAGTGGACACTCAAGTGTCATAGCGGATGCCCTATTGCGCATTACTCCTGCACCTGACTCCACATGTTTGGTCCTCCATGTTCCTCAGCTAGATTTCATGAATCAGTTGCGTGAATCATTACAAGCTAGCGAGACATTTTAGGAGAAGCTACATTCCATACAAGCTAGTCCCACTGATTTCCCTGACTTCTTTCTCCATAATGGTTTGATCTTCTACAAGGGGAGTGTCTAGATCAATGATGATAACCCCTTTATCCTAGCATTGCTCATGGAATTCCATTCCACCCCGTTGGGAGGACATTTTGGCGTCCTGAAAACTACTCACCGCCTATAGGCCAATTCCACTAGGCCCAACATCCACCGTGATGTTCGAAGCTACATTAAGCAATGTCAAATTTGCTAACAGACCAAACCCTTCCCTGGAAAATCGGCCGGCTTGTTACAACCATTGACGATTCCTTCTGGGATATGGGAGGATCTTTCGATGGATTTCATCACCCATCTGCCCAACTCCCAGAACCACACAGTAATCATGGTGGTCGTTGACAGATTTTCTAAGGGAGTGCATTTTGGTGCTTTACCCTCTCACGTCACGGCTTACAAGGTCACCCTCCTCTTCCTCGATATCATATACAAGCTTCATGGGTTTCCTAGAAGCATTGTTTCAGATCGCGATCTTATTTTTGTAAGTCAATCGGAAACTGTTTCGATTAAGCAACACCACCTTGTGCCTCAACACAACGTATCATCCATAATAAGATGGACAAACAGAGGTGATCAACAAGGTCCTTGAGAAGTATCTTCGCGCATTCATCCACGACAGGCCTACTGAATGGTCCAAATACCTTCCTCTTGCTGAATGGTCCTACAACACCTCCTTGCATTCGAGCACCGGGATAACTCCATTTGAAGTAATCTATGACAAACCGCCACCATCGATACTTGATTCCTTATTGGCCTCTTCCAATAATGAAGCCGTGAAATCCCTTCTGCGTGATCGTACCTTGGTGTACCAAAAGCTCCATAATTGTTTAATCAAGGTGCAAATTGCTATGAAACATTTTGCTGATATGAAGTGCCAGCCAGAATCGTTTGAAGTGGGTCAATGGGTCCATGTCAAGCTTCGCCTGCATCGACACACTTCCATTTCCGACAGCTCCCAGTCCAAACTTGCCAAACGCTTCTTCGGGCCCTTTGAGATCACTGAGCAAATTGGTCAAGTTGCCTATCGCTTGAATTTACCAACGACTTCAAAGATACATCCCATCTTCCACAACTCATAATTTACCCCCTGTAGCTCAAGGCAATAAACCCATTTTGGAACCACTAGCTATTTTGGCCCATAAAGACGACAACACCACCTCTCCACCAACTCCGTTAGTTTTGGTACAATGGAAAGGTCTACCCCTGGAGGAGACATCATAGGAACCATGGTTAGCTGTCTCGGACAAATTACACCTTAAGGAAAAGGTGTCTTTGCCAGCAAGAGATATTGTTAGCAATATGAGTATTGCTACTAACACCAACAACACAGCAGCCCAAGAGAATAGTAGCAACGTCAACAGGCCCATCAAAACAAAGAATAGACCAACTTACCTGGCTGATTATACATAGAAGATTCAGGAATCAAGCACGTGTGATAATCTCCTCTGCATTGCAGTATAGGACAAAGTTTGTTAGGAGATATTCCAATTCTATTATTGCTCTGTATAATTTGCTATCCAATCCTGTTATGGAATTGCACCAAGATAGCCTATAAACACCGTTAGTACCTGAAACTAGCGCCGTAGACCAACTCGGCCATCTTGACAATTTTGTTGCTTTGAAATTAAAAATCAATCGTATAGCACTTTGAAGGTTACACAAGTTAAGAAGAAGGATTACTATTGTTGTTGTCTTTTCTTTTGTTCAAGAAGCTTACAGTTCATAAATACAAGTAGATCTGTAAAATAGGTCTAGTTTGAATCCAAATTATATGGTTAAATGTATTGGACATGTAAATAGCATATTTTGCCAAAGTTAATTTTTGGAGAAATTGATTAGTTAATTTGGATTCAAAGGATTAATTATGATTTTCATCCTTAGTTTACAGGTCCAATATATTTCATCGTATAATTTGGATTCACTTTTGAATCCAAATATGTTATTAATATGTCCAATACAGGATCTAATATAGTTGATTCATATATTTGATAATATTAGACAATTATTTTAAAAAACATGTATTTATATGCTAAAGGATTAATTATGTTCTTAGTTCTTATTTTTTTAAAAAAAATTTACTTTAGTCACTCATCAATTTTTTTAAAATATTTTTAGTCTCTATATGCTTTTCTTTTGTTAATTATTTTAGTGATTATTATTAAGTAATAATATTAAGTGATGATGTAACATTAGCATTTTAATGACTTGTCATATCATTAAGGAATTTAACAAAAACAATTACATGATCTTTTTTAAGTAAAATATGTTTTCAATCCCTCATATGTTAATATCACTGGCTAGTTGAGGATGCCAAACTAATCTACTGATAGATTAGAACACAATTTACATGAGAAAAAAGAAATGTATTGGAACCAGTGGGGGATGCACGTATTACACTATATGAGGCAAGGCAATTGTCTGAACAAGATTTTTTTTATTTGTATATATGTAATAAAAAAGATTGTTGCCCCCACAAAAAGTACTTTTTTTAAATGAATGTAAAAATTAAAGAAATAAACAAATAGATTGATACTAAATTTATTATTTTATTCTTTTAATATTTATATTATTGACAACGGACAAATTATAGAATTTTTTTTAAGTATAAAAATGCATACAAGATAATTATAATTTATATAAACTTAGATATTTTGTAAAAGTTTGTGATAATTTTTTTGAAAATATTATAAATTATTGGTTAAAAACTATTTTTTATCCTCATAAATATAAAAATATTCAAAATTTATTCTTGCAAAATTTTTATTATTTTTATCCTCACAAAATAGAAATAGGACACTTTTTGACTTGAATTTAAATTTGGATAAATCAAAACCTACAACAATAGTTTTTTACATTAGTTATGTATATAACTTATGTAAATGTAACATTTTTTACATAGATTATATATATAACCAATGTATAAAAACAATATAAGTAGGTTTACAACCTTGTTTCAGCCTAACAATTACATATTTTAATCTTGTGAGGACGAAAATATACTACAAAAATTTTATAGGAATAAATTTGGAGCGCATATTTTCATATTTATAAAGACGAAAAAATATTTTAATCCAAAATTTTTCTTACCTCCAATAAGAAAAATCTATGGATCCGACACACTCATTGGAATAAAAAATGCTACAAATTTCATTTATGGACTAAAAGTAAAACTTAGAAAAAATTAGGAAAAAAATATAATTAATCATATTTTAAATTAAATAAGATCTAATAATCTCTCTCTTTTATTATGAAGTATTACGTGTGCGCGGAAACAACACAATAAATCTTAATTCACGAGTAATTAAAATTAAACTAAACTACTATCAATGGCCATTTTAAAAAGTAAATGCTTTAATCTTTTAACTTGGATAATTAATAAAATCAATATTCATTATTTTCATTTTTCACATGTGATATGTCCGTCTTATCAGGTCTACTTATCTTATGTCTCTTTCATTCTTCTACTAGCTAGACGGTTCAACTACGATCTTATCAGGTCTGCTTATCTTATGTCTCTTTCATTCTCCTACTAATCTGTGCAATTACTCTACAATTTAGATTGACAGATATTATTCTACAATTTTCATATGTTTCAACACTCAAGTACAAAAATAAATAAGTTTGACAAACTTTCGATATATAGCTTGTTTTTGTGGTACGGGTGGACCACTTTATTATGTGATGCATGCTACAACAATATACTTTCCTACTAGATGAAGCCAAAGGTTGATCAAGAAGGTCCATGGCCTAGGGCAGTAACCACACTGCACTTGAGACGCGTATCACCATTCTGCTGTAAGGGGTGGACCATTTTAATTAGAAGATGCATGCTAAAACTAAAAGCCACTAAATAGGGATATACATGATAGTATGCCAATAAACTCTTTAGATTTTTTTGTTGTACGGAAATTAGGTTTAAATTTCGAATCTCATACAATCTTACCCAAAATCTTCACATGCACTAGGCCGATTATAGCGTGCCAATAGACTCTTTAGATGACAACACGTAGTCTAAGAAAATTTGGTAAAATTTTAAATATCAAAAATTACATTCAGTTGTGCTTATGCAATGTTAGACTAATTGATGGCAATATATAGTTAATATTTTTGGCAAATTAACCAAATGCTGCTTGATGTCTCTAATTTTAAACTCGATCAAACTGCACAAAACTCATGTGTTGCACCTTGACTCCCCAAAACATTTTCTTAAAATTTTTCTGATTAAACATTCTCTTGAGTAGAATAAAAAGCTTAATGTGATATACCTAAGCCATGAGCTAGCTCCACACGATGGACTACTCTTTTGTAATAATTGATGTTTTCATTGAGAGTTGGGTTACAGAAAAAGATGCCTATAGACTAGATGGGTGAGTGAAGCCACCATATGGTCTTCTCTTGTACGTAAGTCATAACATTTCACAAACCAGAAATTTCCATGTACCAAACCTGCATTTTCTACATGACATACATTTTGCTTAAACAGACAAGGTTGAGAACAACATAGATTGGTCGATCAAAGGAAAATTGAGCAAAGGGAAAGTTACACTTTGACGGTATATGAGATCAAAATTTTATATTCAAAACAACCATTGCAGGAGTTCTCTGCTTACAGTGGCAAGAAGTAAAATTAGCATATATTAATAATCATAGGCCTAATTAGCAGCAAGCTGCACTATGAAATATAAAAAAAAAAAAAAAAACTAACATTACAGTAGTCACTAAAATTCCACTTCTACTTGAACTGTGTGTTATATCCCTCTTCTAGATCTGTATATGCATGAAATTGATAGTAACAAGAAGGATCTCATGCACCACACCCAGCACCACACCCAGCACCACATCCAGCGCCACATCCAGCTCCATAAGGCTCTTGATCTGCTGCAGAAGTTTTCTCTTTGGATACACCATCCGCGCAAGAAAAGATGATTGCTGGTATAATGCAAAAGGTAATCAAAACCACAAACAAAATTGCATAGGCATTACCAAAGAAACCAAGATTTGCTGCATCTACAATTTTCACCTCTTTCAATTCTCTCACCATTTGTCCCTCCCCTTTTGCTTAGGACAACCCTTGTTGTTTAAGGAGTGAACACAGCGCATGTTCATATATATTCTTGTTATATAAGCTATATACAGTCAATGTTGTACATAAAAAAAATAAAAATATCTATCTATGCGGATGAAGACGTTTTCAATTTTTCATTACCCTTGAAAAGCATAAGTTATTGCTCCTTTAGACTGTGGTGGACCACTCAGTGTTCTTGTCATGACACTTAGTTGTGGGAGCTAACATGACCTGTACTTTGTTAATTTTTTTTGTGACAGTCGAATCTCGGATTCCTTTGGACAAATCTTGTGATTCCAGTGGTCACTTTCAACTATTAAATTGGCATTCATGTTTCAATTGCAAAATACAATTTTTTAAAACCGAATTACTCATTTTGGTATTAATAATAATACATAGAATAATATTAAAGAGACATATTATCATAATTTTATAACTTCTTAACCTTCAAAGTACACATTCAAATCAATTATGTCATAATACTTAAATTTAAGTTTTAGTACAAAACAACAATGCTCATTGAATAACAAGTTGCATCTAGAGTAAAAGAAGAAAATAACAAATAACAGGCTGTTTTTTCATTTTCTTGAGAAAAAAATAAAAATGATATCATATTGAACGTTTTTAATTAATTGGCTGTGATCCTGTATTCTTTAACCAATTTTACCAGTTTTTTTTTTAATCAGTTTTCCTCTTTTTTAACTAGATCGATTCTGTGGTTTATTTGAACTGAACACTTAACCAATTTACTGGTTTTCAATCTTTCCAACATATCCGATCTGGTTTCAAAACAATGAGAATGTGTAAGCTAAGCAAAACTTCTGTTATAGACTCGGGGAGGCTGTAACTGGTTCAGTATTAAGCAGCAGTAAAAAATACAATTATTTTGCTTAGTGGCTGCTTCTAGTACCTGCCCTTTTTAGACTAGAAATAATAAAAAAGAACATTATTAGAGGCTCCACTTATGGTTCAGTGGAGGACGAAGACCAATAATGGTATAGTTGTTGATTGTTAATGAAATTGCAAAATGCAAACTTTTGAAAAGGAGATTTTATCCTAGAATTCGAAGACCGTACGGTTCATTAGTGTGTTGGTTTGCAGTTGCTTAATTGATTATGCTCCATGTGTTATGTTTCCAATCAGCATCAGCAAGCACCATTATGGGTTCTAGCTTCAACTACAATATCAGAGACTGGTGCCCCAACTATATATGTTGATTTTTAGAGAGGTGAAAAGCCAATATAAATCTTGGCCCTTTCTGATACGAAACTCCATCCATATGACTTGTAAGTTATCTATCACTACCGTATGTATATGTTAGATATATATAGTTCCCCTTTTTTCCAATTAAAATAAACTAGGTCCAATTAAAATTACCTGATGACGACTCCAAAATTAGTTCTTGAAAAATTGTATGAGTCGGACATTTTACTTTATAAGATTTTAAAAACCTTATGTTAATTTTACAAAAAACGACATTTACTTTAATTCTTTTCAATGGAAAACTACAGTAATAAAAAAAGTTAAAAAAATATAATGAATATAGTTTTACAAAGTCCAAGATTAATGCATGGAGGATTTGTAAAATCTCACGATTAAATGCACAATTAATACAATGTCGATAACTGATTTAAGAATTTTGCTTTCTAATGCAAAAAACAACAATAACTTAGCATGTTTGGATTTTTCCAACACCCCACATAGTACTTCCTCCGAACCAAAGTTATTGATGTTTACTTTAGTATTCTTTTACCAATGTTTACTTAAGTTAATGTGCATAGCTTTAAAAATATTTATATTTCTCACAAATGACATATTTAGTGCAAAAAAAAATCCTTATTTAATGTCAATGATAAAAGTATGTAACTGTACAATAGATCATAATTATTTATTTAAGTCCTAGTATTTATGGATATATGTGAAAAAAATAATTAATAAAACTTAAAATTTATAAAAACATCAATAATTTTTAATAAAAAAATTAAAATATCAATAATTTTTTATCCGAAGGAGTAACTTTAAGGTCACCATAATTTTTTAACATGGTCCACAACCAATCTAAACATGTTATAAACTCAAGCCACTTGGCACTACTCTAGTCGTATAAATATATCAATAAGACATATAGCAAAATTCAGGTTTTGAACTAATAAATTCGAAAGCAGAAAATTCAAGCCTGTGGAACGTTTTCAATTTTTTCACCAAAAAGAAGCAACAAACTGGAACTCTAGCCACTGACATTACTCATATTGCATAAATATATAAAAATAAGAAGTAGAATTCGGGTTGAGTTTCTAGTTTAATTTTCTTAACAATTCAAAAGCAGAAACTTGAGGCCTATGGAATGTGTTCAATTTTTATTGGACGCACACTGTGCGTAGTCATAATGTTAATGGAATTTTTGTAATCTAGGGGCTATCTGTTTGCCACATTAAGTGGGTTATAGAGTACTGCACCACCACATCAGACGCATTATGCTTCATGTGACAAGCACAATTGTATTGTCAAGATCATAGTGTTGTATTTTATGCAAGTCAACCTGTTTGGTGGGAATTAAGTCGATCATCTTGGATTATTCTTTGGACCCTTATTTACCATGGACAATTCTGATTGGAAACATGGGCAGCAGCACCCATAATTGAAGTTGGGTATGCCATTATTTTTTTCATATAAATTCATCTAATTTAGAATTTCTAATTAAGGTTAAATTAATTACTTAGTTGGCCTCTAAATTATTTAATTTTTTAAGTAGGTTTTTAAACTATTTTTTAATTAAATTCATGATCATATAATTCTTTGAATTAAGTCTCTAAAATTTTGAAAATCTTCATAAATTATTATTATTATTGTGATTTTAAGCCACTATAAACTAATTTCATAGAGCTATTTAGTTTAGTTATCCAATTCTATTTTACTTTTTTTATTTAAGGACCTATTTAAAATTTTTTAAATAATTTCAACCAACTGAATAATTTAAGCTTTAATTCATTTATCTATTTTCTTATTACTGTCAGTTTAGACCTGTTTTTAAAAAGTACTGCATATAATATTACAAAGACTGCATGTGTTTCTGATCACACGTTTTTGATAATTAATAATATAGTATTAAGTTGACTAATCATGTAGTCAGAAAAAGTGTTCTGGAGTCTGACCTCAGCTTCTCTTTAAATCCGAATGTAACATAAGTGAACTTTGAGGGACTTAAAAGATGGAGAATATTTTTGAGAGAAACGTTTTTCACAAACGTCCACACCACACGCACACTTCTTTAGTGAAGAAAACTTAAAATTGTATTTTAGTGAAAAAGTAAAATAAAATAAACTACTCCTCACACACAATCCATGTAAACACCTCTGAATTACACAATTGGACATGTATGAAAAATAGAATTATACATTGTTTGGTATTTGTTTTCTTGGAAAGAAACTTGTATAAATCATCATGTATATCTTATATTTAGAAGTTTGAGTATAATAGTTTATTGGGTTTTCTTTGCCTTCACTGGTCCTCTGGGAATTTTGTTGAGGTAGTTCTTGTTAAACCTCCTATAGTTTTTCCTTATAACTATTATGATATCGCTGACCCAATTGTTGATTTCTTCCTCATACCGTTCATACACAATTGGCAGCGTTTGCATGCAGAGAAACCCTTGTCACGAATGAACGATGCAACAAAGAAACAAGACATCTTAGTACACTTAAACTTCAGTTAAAAATCATAAATAATAATAAGACTAAATTACTCAGTTGGTCTCTAATTAACCAGTTTTAAAGTTAACTTGATGGTTGTATGGATAAATGAAAAATGGAGAGATTGTTCTTTCTACTAATATTATAACAAAATAAACAACTAGTATTTGCGGATAAGAAAAACTCAGTTAGTCTCTAAATTATTTAGAATTTTCAAAGTAAGATTAATTCTTTGAATTAATTCTCTAGGATTAGCAAATTGTTTCTTTCGTGAAATATTTCTTATTCTCTCATCATTGACGACTTGAAACAGCCTCTAATTTATAATTTATGGTAATCAATGAAATAATTTAACCTTAAAAGAAACAAAAGGAAGAAATTCTTACCAATATATAGCAGATTGACAAAACTGAAGTAGCTTCCAATCACTGACAGAATATAGAGAGAAACAATGTTCTGAAAATGTTTTGAGAAGTGAGATGTCAGGTTCACTATTTTTGTTAATTAAGAAATTTACTTTAGCTTAATGAAGGACAATGATTATATATAGGTTGTCTACCAGAAGAAAGATTGGCAGGTCTATTCCACATGAAATGTGGAGGAGCATTGGTAATAACTGGTTAAATCTTTTGTGGAGGATGGAAGCAAGATCATGGAAGAAAGATTCCTGTAAAACAATGTTTGGGATCTGGGGACCTTTCCTGAAATATTTTTTTATCAAATGGAATTAATGTAACAAAAGAACATACATAGATCTACATATGTTATTTGAGTTTTAAATATATATAATAGAAACAATATAAACTTCTGACATAATTAATTATAGAAAATAATTCCATATGAATTTCCCATAAAGCTACAAACTAGCGTACCCCATTGTCCAGAGGCTCTTCGCTATGCGAAGGTATAGGGGAGGGATATTGTACCGCTGTTCCCATAAAGCTAATATTCTGAATTCCTTTCAAGCTTTTAATTAGGTGCCATGACAATTTTTGGTGGATTGATTCGTCAGTTAGATTCAATATACCAATTAACCAAAGAGAATATGAATTTGTCATAATTAATTGGTTAGCCCATGTACATCCATGCATGCTCATAAAATTTAGAAGACAGTCACCCTTCAATTTGACATGCACATTACAAATCCAATGATTAAAAATCAGCACACGTACGTAGTAGCACTTGAATTTGGATCAAAGTTTACTTATAGGTTGATTCACACTATGAAATTCAGGTGCAAAAAATATGTGGTATTCAAAATTGAGAGGATAAAATGTCTTGTATCCATTCATACCCACAACTAAGTTCGAAGTTAAGCAAATTAGCTAGGTACCATTTAAATATATCTGCAACCGTGGACCATATGAATAGAACAAGCATGGTGGTGATGGAAATGTGACAAAGGAGTGCCACGAAATTGTACTCAACGATCTCAAATAGAAACCATATCACAGTCATCCCACCCAAAAGCGCACCTGATACATATCTGTCCCTCCATAATAACATATCTGCCACTGCAATTAAGTTCCCCAATTATATCATAATCAATTCATGCATGGATTCTCAAAAGTCAAAACTTCCTTAAAGTCACATCACTAGCATAATGCTAAGAAATTAAAAGAATACAGAAAAATTAATGATATCATTTGCAAGATTATATATAGCTCTCTCTATGAGTTGCTCACAAGACGCAAGTGCAAATGTACTAGTGTGCAATATCATGCCAATGAATTTATATATTGTAATATATGTACTCAAACATGAATTTCTATAACATGACTAACAGACTATGAACCAAATTGAATTTAACGTGGTACCTTTTCCTCCTCCAAGAACTTCATGAATCGGTTTTTCATGTCCAAAGAGCTTTGCCCGTGCTCCAATAATTTCATTTTCAGAATCAGATGATGTATCGTGCGCCATAGTTCAATTCCTTCTTGACTGATATTGTGCTCTAGTGCTACGTGCCATTTATATTGAAATTCCGACCTTATTTATTTGTTTTCATGCACAAGGGTAGGAGATTCTATGCTCAATACTAACGTAAGGAATGACTTGGGGTTAACTTGAGGATACCTTTGCATTCCTGCTAACACCCTAAAAAAGTCTAAAGTATCTATGCCACGAATCTAGATGAGTCTTCTTTCAGCAACCAACTCTTGATTATTATGCAACCCCTTGTCGAAAAATATGGAGCAATTAATAAACTGCGCATTTGTTTCTCTGTTCATAAATAATTAGGTTCATATTTTTTTCTATACATATATGTTTACATTTAATCACAAAAAAAATGCATGTTTACATTTAAAACACTTATAGTTTGGTATATCTTTGTGTAACTATAAATATTCATGTATCAGTGCACCTGTAACAAAGCCCAAAAAATCAAGTTATTTTAGACAGTGGTTGTATATAATTGTAAAACTATTAATATTTTTTATATGATGGAATTGAAAATAGGTACCAAATAATTTATAACAATTCACACATTATATTTAATTAATTGAGCTAATTGGAGTAAAAAAATATTATACTTTTATGTTGTGAAAAAAAAAAGTCCAGTCGAATGGGTCAATTTCCTGCCCTGCACTCTCTTACTCAACCAACACAAACTACGCCAAACAAAAAGAAAATATGAACTATCAATGCATGCTATACTTAAACAAATGTAAAAATGGTTTGCATGCACATGGTGCATTAACGGAAAAAGAGCATTAGTGCTGGTTGGGATTGGCTGGTTGCATCAATTGTATCATCTTGGTAACCCTGGTACCCATTCATACAAATATTTGGTTTACAGGAAGAAAAAAACGGAAAAAGAGCATAAACGAAAAACAATTTAAAAAAAAAACAAGAAAAAACACCGGTATTTTGAAAACAATGATTCCTGTTATCTTTAATTAATAGTAGTTCTTTTCATTCCCATTTGTTAATCTTTATAACGGAAATTTATAATTATTAGTATTATAGTGTTTATGCAATACACAAGATAAATATTTATTATATATAATAAATAAATATTTTAAATAGATAAATTATATTTTAAATTTATGATGAATAATTTATATTGTGCTACAAATTTTTTGACTATTAGTAATTGTTAAAAAAAATTAAAATTCAATTTAAAAGTAAAAATGGGGATAGACGAAAAGAGATCTAATAGGTCAAGAAAAACCTTTGGAATTATAATTAAAAGAAGAAACTTTATTAAAAATGATTAACCTATTTTTTTAACTAAAATTATTCATCAATATTAAAGTCAATAAATACTTTACACTTATAAACAAAATAATAGAAAAGTAATAATTTTTTGTATTCCCATGAATAGCACGAGTACTAATGTAGTCTATAAATAATTAAGCGTGTTTGTTGTGCGTCAATGCATGTGGCTTATGGGTCCTTTTAGCATGCACAAACAACAGAGTGGTCATGAAAGTCGCTGTCTGTACTTAGAATTTGCAGTATAAATGTATGATCCTGCTTTTATCTTCTTCTTTTTCTTCTTTATTTTTCTGAATGATATTAATATGATCCTACTATATCTTTGAAACATATATATCAATACAGAAGCAAGTTGGATTGGTCCCAATCAACAAACTTTTCTTGTCAATCTTGTTGCCTGGGATTACTGCATCCTCACCCTCTTTGACCCACTTTCCTTGAGTGGTGTTCCTACTTTTCTCAAAACAGAAATGAATTGAATGTGACCGATTGCATGTTTACCAACTCATTAATTACATACACTCACATTTCAATTCATTCCAATATGAAGGTTGAATATATATAAAAAAATGGATTTCAAGCCAACAATTTAAATTATCAATATTTGTATATATGATGAACTTTGAAAGCATTTTTAATGATTCTTTACTTAATATAAATAGGATATATCTTTCAGCTTCCCAAATCTGTTCAATGAAATTTTGCAAATTTATCCAAATTAATCACATTTTTATACGAGGATTGAGCTGCAAAATTAAACATATCAAATTATTTACAGGTAGCATGTTAACCATTGATTTTTTTTTCATACTCATATATATAGAAGGTGATGAACCCTGTCATATCAACCTTCCATATTCAGTCATATGCATATTCAATTTTGACGACTCATCATTTAATAATTTATAAATCTATAAAGTAAAATTTTAGATTTAAATTTTGTAAATAAAAAAAATAATTTTTTTATTATAACTGATTTAATCAGATTTTCTCACAAAAAAAAAATTAAAAATATTTCACACTCATATAACCTAAGACCCATGATGTCACCAGTTTTGGACTGATCCATGTTAGACGCCCCTTCAATTATTAGTAACTACGCATGCATGTTACATGCTCCCTTCAATATCAGGTAACTCCATTAAACGCATGGTCCACTTATGAACTTGTTTTAAGCGTTGTGTGGTATCCGAGTTAGATGCATGTTATAAGTGATTAATGTGATATCCGAGTTTACATATTATTCGATATTGATCTTTAAGGAAAATGATTTTTTATCCGATTTTATTTATTTTTCAGATAGTTCCCAATCTTTTTCTCCTGTGAATCAATGTTAAAACAAAAGAATTACATGTATTGTAAATTTAGTATAAATTTTCTTAGACAAAGATGTGACGAATAAAAAGACTTTTTATATTTTAATTATTATTTTTCGTTTTTCATCATATTAATTATTTCATGTAACTTTTAATTGTAAAAATCTATATAAATTGATTTTATGAAAACAATTAAGAAAAAATTATAAGACACTGACACCTGACAGAAAGTTGTATAAATACAAAATACATGCATAGAACTAAATATAAGTATTCTTAAAAACAAACTCTTTGGTGTGAGAAGAGTGGTGTGATGGCGCAGAGAGCTCAACCAGTATTGGCCACAGATGTTTTCCAAATGGGAAACATCCAATGGAAGCAATTCAATGTTGATACATCCAGTGCTTCCTTCTCACCTCCAAAACCATTGCTAATTTTTACACCAACTGTTCCTGGCGCATACCCTGTAATATTGTTCGTCCATGGCTTTTTCATTCGCAATTTCTACTACTCAAAGCTCCTAGCCCACATAGTCTCACATGGATTCATAATCGTTGCTCCTCAACTGGTATATTATACTTTGAATACTTTCTAACTTTTTTTTACTTCAAAATACATTATTCACGCACCATTAAAATTTGTATACTATTTTGTTTTTTTTTTTTCTTGTGAATATATAATTTTGGTTAATAACATATAATACCGAAATAAAATACAGATTCTTTTTACGCACTACCTTTATTGTTTACCTCAATTACAAACAACGCGTGACAAATTGTATGAAAAATAAATGCTACATATGTGAAACCTTTCTCAATTAATTCTTGTTGCAGATGTGAGGAGATGAATATCCTACAAGTATTTCTATAAATACTCAGTCTCCTCTAATGAGTTTTCAAAATCACTTAAACTTTATTGAAATTAGTACTTAGTATTAATTACCTGCTTATATATATATATATATATATATATATATATACACATATTATCAACTAATATCTGTGATATCATTAAATAATTTCTTTTTAGAGTACATTATTAAATAATGGATCTTACTAATTATTTTGCTTAGTACATTAGTTAAATAACTAAAATAAAAAATATTTATTATTAAATCATAAAAAATGTAAAAAATATTATGTATAATATAATTTTTATTTTACAAGAAAAATATTTCTACTTTAAATTTCTTAATCAATATCCTTAAAGCAGTTATTAATATTTATCTTAAATAATTTAATTGATATGAAATTGTGAGAAATAAATTGAGCTAAAAAAATGTTTTTAATATATTCCTTTCTGGGTTCTCTAACCTGACTTTTGTCTTCCCAATATTGTAGTTTTCCAATGGGCTTCCTATGTATGGACCCACTGAAGTGGAATATGCAGGAAAAGTTGCGGATTGGATAGCTGAGGAGCTTCAACATTTGCTTCCAGAGAACGTTGAAGCCAATTTGGACAAACTGGTTCTATCAGGTCACAGTAGGGGTGGGAAAACTGTATTTGCTGTGGCTCTTGGTCATGCAAAAACTAATCTCAAGTTTTCAGCACTTGTAGGCACATCTAAATATTGTAGAACACGTCCTCATATTCTCACTGGCAAGCCACGGTCCTTTGATTTGAAAATGCCAGTTGAAGTAATTGGCACTGGATTGGGCCCAGAGAAGCTTAATTGTTGTACTCCACCGTGTGCTCCTGATGGGGTGAACTATAAGGAGTTCTTCAACGAGTGCAAACCCCCTTGTGCTAAATTTGTTGTAGCAAAGTATGGTCACATGGACATGTTGAATGATGACACACCAGGGCTAATTGGGACATTGGTGTCAAAGTGTATGTGTAAGAATGGGACGACGGGTCCTAGGGACTTGATGAGAAGGACCACTGGAGGGTTGGTTGTGTCCTTCTTGAGGGCACAATTGAATGACCTATGGAAGGATTTTGATGCTATTTTAAAGGACCCTAATCTTGCTCCCACTGAAGTCGATGGTGTAGACTACATACCAGCATGAATTGATCAACACTCAACGTTCGTTTGCGTTTTTATTTCCCTGAAAGGCCTATAAATGTCTTTCGAAATAATCGTCTATGGTTATTTATGTATTCTCGCTATCCTGTCATAGTATAAGAAAAAAAAATTAAAATATTATCGTTTTAATTTTTTAATGTAATTAATTTTTTTCACTTATATTTATAACTATTAATAATAAGAATTATCTCATATACATTTTTATTTGACCGATTTTGCCTCTAAATAATTAGCAAAATACCAATTATTCTCCTTGCCCTCAACTGCTCATGTAACCCACTTTTAGTCTCTCACAACCACATGTAGTTAAACAAAACTACAACAGGGGACAACACTTATGTAACCAGCCACAAAAGAGAAAAAGAAAATCTATACCATTACCTAACTGACACTTTCAAATCATGTTCACATAATTAATTCATTGGTTCTCTTTTACTTTTATTAATTAATAATTTCTCATCGGTCTCTCTTTCCTGAAACTTCTCATTTTTAATCGTGTTCATATTTCCCTCATAAAAACAAGATAACTAAATCAGTTTTTATTCAACCTACTCCACGATTCCCTTTTGTATTCAACGTTCATGCATTTTATCTTCCTCTATATTTTAATTTTTAACTTCTCATTCCTCTCTTTTTGCCGGAACTTTTTACCCGAGATTCCTCAATCTGTGTGAAGACGCCTGATTTTGAATGAGTTGTTTTTTTTTTAATTGTGAATTTATAGACGTTTTGTTTTGTTTTTTATATTTTGATTTTTAATGTTTGTGATGGTGATGATTGTGTTATTGTATTATTGATTTTGCATGTTTTTCAGGTTGATTGGTTAAAAAGTTTTTGTTGGATATGCGGCCTTTCTTGCACACAGTATTTTTTCAATCCATGTTCTTCAGGTTGATTGGTTAGGTTTTATTTCTTATTTTGATGTCTCATTAAAATCCAAAAGCCATAATGGTTATTTCATGCATAGTGGTAGAATTATCTTTTATTTATTTTTTCTTTTTAATCATTATCCTTTATCGGTTACATAGGTACTATCTCAACTATTATTAAAACAAAATTGTCTCACCACTTTCTTCAAGTTAATTTCTTCCTCTTAGAATTTCATCATTTTTTTGCCTGTACAAATGGATTAGTTTTGAATGATTGAATTAATGTTGATCGTTTGGAGCTTCAACAAAAAGAAAAAGCTGTAGAGAAATAGCGAAGTAATAAGGTCGGCAAGGAAAAAAAAAACCTCTTGCATTTAATTTATACACTTTTTCACATATTTTAGTTGTTTCTTCTTTTTTTCTTATTCTCATTCTTCTTCGTGTTTTTTTAGACTTTTTAATTATATTTCAAAATTGAGTAGTCATTCTTAACCCTCGAATAAATGGTTGTTTTTTCAGTGTTACCCGATTCTTGATAACAGAGGCAACAGTTGCTTTTTGAAACTTGAAAAAAGAAGAAGAAAGAAACAAAATTTGAGAGAGAAAATACAGAAGCAACAATGTCGGCAAAGAGAAAAAATCTGATGCACTTTATAGATTCTTTTACACATTTTCTTTTCACCTATTTTTCATTGGCAAATAACAAAAAAAGTTACAATTTATAGGAAGTTTTACAAGATGCAATGAAATTGTTTTTGCTAGTCCACATGTTTCTTCTATCACCATACATTGGATACTCTTCCGCATCTCCCTATGCATTAACATCTTCATCGTTATAAAGTGCATATAATTGTACTCTCTGATCCCATTCAACTGCTATATGAATACTGAATTTGTCTATTGTTGTTGTTTGCAACCCAACTTCACCCTCAACATCATTTGCAGACTTGAACATGTTTTACATCTCAGCTATATGTAAGTAAGAAATTCTCTAAGCCCTTCACCTCTGCAACTTGCTTCAATACTGTTTTATATTTTCCAAGTTCAACCATTCATTTAATAAAAATTTGCTACTTTTTTATTTTTGTTTTTAATTCATAATCCAAAATTAGACCTATAAAAGTTCCTAAACTTTTTCTCCATTATCAAAGAGTCTTTATCGTTAAGTAGCTTATGACATTACAATAATATTATGTAATAGTATAATGACTTATTACATTATTAAAAAATTTGATGGCTAATCACATGTAGTTTTTTTAATAAGATTTTAATTCCTTATCAACTATCATAAACCTTGTGTCTGTCGTTGTTGAATGCAGAGCTAACCAAATAAACTTGCAGGAAAAGCTTAGAAAGAAAAAGGGAAGTAATGAATGGAGTTCTATGTATTGAAAGATTAATTCTCAAAAGTTACATCTTGATTTGTACAAATGGTTATATATACACATATACAGCAACTAACTTCCAACTAACTATTAGTTTCAACCAACTAAACTAACTTCTAACTAACTAACAACTAAACTAACTTAACTTCCAACTAACTAACTAACACTAAGAGCCCCCTCAAACTAGGAGTGGATATCAGACATCCCTAGTTTGGAATTCAGAAATTTAAAAGCACCAGGCATTAGAGCTTTAGTGTAAACATCAACTAATTGATTTGTAGAAGGAATGGGAAGCAACTTCACAAGACCCCTTAACATCTTCTCTTGAACTATGTGGCAGTCAATCTCAATATGCTTTGTTCTTTCATGAAATACTGGATTCGAAGCTATGTGATTCACCTTCTGATGAGCTTCTAGATATAGTGGCTTGTTTCTTGGATTTCCATGAAATCAGTGAGTCACCAATGTACATAGCATAACCAGTGATAGACCTTCTTGTGTTAATGCAACCAACCAAGTCAGAATCACTAAACCCTTTTAAATGTATTTTACTTGCAGCAGAAAGGACAATCCCTGCTCTGGGATCCCTTGATATACCTAAGAATTCGAACAGCTGTTGAGGCCTTGTATTGGTCAAGTAGATCAACCTTCCAATTAACCTTCTAAAAGAGGAAGCATCTTCCAATGAAAGAAGAGTCCTTGATTGTTGATGCAGCTTAGTAGCATAATCTGATGGAGTAGATACTGGTTTAGATCCAAGCATACCAGCATCACTAAGAATGTCTAAGGCATACTTCCTTTGACAAAGATTGATACCAGTAGGTTTTCTGGCTACTTCAAAACCTAAGAAGTATCTCAAGTCACCTAAATCTTTTATCTTAAAAGCATTGTCCAGCAACTGTGTAATAGCTTGTATTTCAATCAAATCATTTCCTGACAAAACAATATCATCCACATAAACTAATAGAGCAATGACAATATTGAATCCATGCTTGAGAAACAAAGAATGATATGAAGCACATTGCTTGTACCCATGAGAGATTAAAAAGGAAGAGAGCCTGGCATACCACTGCCTGCTGGCTTGTTTCAGTTCATATAGGGACCTTTGCAACTTACAAACTTGCCCAAGCTTGGCTACTCGCATACCTTGAGGAAGTACCATGTACACCTATTCATTTAAATCACCATGCAAGAAAGCATTATTCACATCTAATTGCTTGAGATACCCTTTATTGATAGCAGCTAAGGCCAATAGAAATCTCATTCTGGTTAGCTTGGCAACTGGAGAAAAGGTGTCTAGGTAATCTTGCCCTTCCACTTGAATGTAGCCCTTGGCCACTAACCTGACCTTATGTCTCTCCACTGACCCATCTGATATGTGCTTGATCTTATACACCCACTTACAACCAATAACATTCTTATGTTGAGGCATATCAATTAAAATCCAAGTATCATTAAGTTCTAAAGCCTTAATCTTTGCATTCATTTCCTCTACCTAGATAGGATCCTTAGAAGCTTCATTATATGACCGAGGTTCAAGACTTTGTGAAATGGATAAAACAATATTGTGATAAGAAAGAGACAATTTTCTATATGAAAGAACAAAATTAAAAGGATAGAGACAAGTACTTGCAGAATAACTAGCTAAAGTTGAATATGGGTGTGAAACATGGAAGTCCTTATACTTACTTGGTATGTATGTCTGTCTCAGAGATCTTCTGGTTGCATTAGAGGACTGCTCTAAAGTTAAGGGATCGGAATCAACATTATTTGGTACAGGCATGATATGATCAACTGGTAATTCTGATGAGACGCCATCAGGTTGATCAATGGCATGAGAAGAAAGAATAGGAAGGACAGTGACAGCATGGGGTTTGTCTTCACCAATGAAAGGAAAACAATCCTCATAAAAGATCACATTCCTAGAGACAGATATGGCCTTGGTTTTAAGATCAAACATAATGAATCTTTTGGTGTTTGGTTTAAAACCCAAAAATACAGAAGTGGCAACCCTAGGATCTAGTTTCTTTCTATTAGCTGTTAGAGTACTAGAAAAACATAAACACCCAAATACTCTTAAAGACTCAATATCATAGATTTTTCCATGTAATTTTTCATAGGGAGTA
Source organism: Glycine max (assembly GCF_000004515.6). Lineage (NCBI taxonomy): Eukaryota > Viridiplantae > Streptophyta > Magnoliopsida > Fabales > Fabaceae > Glycine > Glycine max. The sequence goes on along the minus strand of NC_038243.2, from coordinate 8,967,741 downwards.
TGATTATTAAGAAAGGGAGAGGGCATGCAATTGATAAGAACAATAGAGTGAATCAATGCATATGACCAGAATACAGTTGGGAGATTTAATTGAAATAACAAAGATCAAGTCACATTGAGCAAATGTTGATGTTTTCTTTCAACAATACCATTTTGTTGGAGTGTTTCAACACAAGTAGTTTGATGCACAATACCAGTATCATCATAAAATTGTCTCATGATAAACTCTGCCCCATTATTTGACCTAATCACTTTTACTTTAGTCTCAAACTGCCTTTCAACATTGGCAACAAAATTCTTTAGATGAGATTGTGTCTCAGCTTTTAACTGCATGAGAAAAACCCCAAAACAAACCTTGAGTAATCATCTATTATAGTAAGGAAATACTTGTAACCATTTAATGAAGTTACATTGCAAGGACCCTAGATATCAACATGTATAAGAGCAAAAGCACAAGAAGAATGTGATTCACTACTAGGAAATGATAATCTTTTCTGCTTTGAATGATGACAGATTTCACACGCAAATTGCTTATCTGATTTAAGAATAGGATAAAATTGTTTTAATAACAAAAATCTTTCTAAAGATGGATGACCAAGTCTATAGTGCCATAGATTTATAGGTATTTTATTACATGAGAAGGCAGAAAAATTGGAAATGCTAGAACCAACAAAATCAGACTTGTACTTAGACTTGATAGGAATCATCTTGAGTCTTTAGAATCCTTCCACCATATCAACTATACCAATCTTTTGCTGGTTCATACCTTGGATAAAACATTTATCATTCATAAATGTTAGTTTGCAAGGTAAAAAGGAAACCAATTTAGATATTGAAATCAAATTATATTGAAAGCTAGGAATGTATAAAACTTCCTCCAAGTATAAAAATTGAGTAACCTGGATTCTGCCTGCAAGTGTTGCAGTAACTGTATGACCATTAGGAAGCCTAACCATTACAGGTTTTATTTTCTTGCATAAAGAAAACAAATGTGGGAAGGTTGCGACCTGATCAGTGGCTCCAGAATCAAGGATCTACTCATCTTGGCTAGTCTTGCTAACACTACAAGTGACAGATAATATACTACCTTTGTGATTGTACCAATCTGATTTATTTGTGAATTGCTTTGAGTTGGAGTTTGTTGTTGCAGCAATGACATCAAGGCTTTATATTGTTGAGTAGTTAATCTTACATCTTCATTTTGTGTCTCTTGATTTCGATCTAAGGGTGAACCATCACCTTCTTGTTAGACATGTGGCCTCAGAAATCTTAAGAAGGGGTGAATTAATTTCCCACTAACAAACTTTTAACCTCCTTCTAGAAGAGATAGGCTCAGAATGCAGAAAAAGCAGCATTCAATTTACTAATGTTCTTTAAACATGAAAGACAAAATTGATTGCAATAAAATTAATAAGATAAGGGAAGAGAGAATGCAAACACAATTTTTATACTGGTTCAGCCACTTCCCGTGCCTACATCCAGTCCTCAAGCAACCCACTTAAGATTTTTCACTCTCTTTGTAAAACTCATTTTACAAAGTCTGAACCACACAGGGACAACCCTTCCCTTGTGTTCAAGAATCCTTACAACTTAAGAGACCCTAGATCTCTTAAACAATTTCCTTTGAAAAGAAAAAGAAGAAGAAGTTTCTCTCTTTAAGAGAAGGATATTACAATTGAAGATCAATCAAGATTCTTTATTGAATATGCAAGTGTTTGACCAAGGAATCTTTTTGAGAGGATAAGACATTTCAATTTAGAAAAACTCTCTCCCAATTTCGTCCCAAGTCACACATGTATATAGGCCTTTGATGGCCATTCAAAATCCAAATGATAAGATGTGACTGTTGGCGATATTCCTTAAAAATCCTCTCTGGTAATCGATTATAGCATTAGTGTAATCAATTACACAGTTAATTTTCTTGAACAATTGTGACTCTTCATTTAAAATTTGAATTCCCAACGTTCAGAGTCTATGGTAATCGATTACATATGATGTGTAATCTATTACACACTTTCAAACCATTAGTAATCAATTACATGTATTGGTAATCGATTACATGTGCCTTGGATGACTTGAAACCTTTCGTTTTGAGGCAATGCTTGATCTTGAAGAAATCTTAAATCAAGGCTTTGTTTGTTGAAACAATCTTGTATTAATCTTGAAGCAAATGACCCTTGTTTGATTCTTCTTTTAACATCATCAAAATCATGTATACATATATTCACACTCCTTCCCTTATAGTATTGACATTGTTGATGTTTGGATTTTGTACCTTGTAAAATTTGTGTCCTGGTGGGTACCCATGCTTCTTGTAGTAGTCATCTATAGTATGGTTAGATAGACCACAGTCTGCGCAAACCCTGTTTCCCACAATAGGTACATGAAGGCCAAGAATTCGATGAATTGTTGCCTACTGCATTGATCAGACTCTTGCTTCCTGTTAATTCATTGCTATTGATTTGTCTTTCCTGCTGAACAATGTATAAGAAAACCTTGGCTACGTTTGGTAATGGGTCCATCATTAATACATTGGATCTCATAGTATTGAATTGATCATTTAAACCTCTAAGAAACTACATTATACAATCTTGTTGCTTTCTTTCTATCATACTAGTAAGAACATCATATGCACACTTTGGATCACATGAACATGTTGGATCAAGCCTGTAAATTTCCAATTCATCCCAAATAATTCTCAATTTTGTGAAGTAATCAGTAATGCTTTGATCATCTTGTTTGATGGAAGTCATTTCTTGCTGCAATTCTAAAATTCTCCGCAGATCTCCTTGTGAGTATCTTGACTTTAAGTCCTTCCACATGTCTCTAGTATTATCCATCCACAAGATACTTGTTAGTATAGAATAATAAAAGAAGAGAAAGAAATACAGAGAAGAGAGAAAAGACATAATGTTTAACGTGGTTCAGCACACAATGTATGTGCCTACGTCCATGGCTACACTAGGAGAACTTTTATTACTTGCGCATATAAAAGCTTATAAGGTGTCTCTATATATAACACTAATGAGACACAAGTTTTTACAAACCAAGTGATGTGGGACTAAGACTACAAAACTCTAACAATCCAAGCGATGTGGGACTAAGACCACAAAACTCTAACAATTCTCCCACTTGGGGTCTAAGTTCCAAACTCTAGCAGCTTCTTGTAAGCGGTGAGTTCATCGATTCTTTACCTAGTGTAGCGCCTTCATCTTCAATTATCCTTGAAGGCCAACTGAGGCAATGCAAAGCCTCAGCTTGTCAGTTGTAACAGCTTTAGTCAACATATCTATTGGATTCTCTGATCCTAAGATCTTCAACAAAGATAAGTCTCCATCATTTATCAACTCCCTGATAAAATGGTATCTTAATTGAATATGCTTGCATCTAGAATGAAAGACTGGATTCTTAGCAGGACTTATAACACTTTGACTGTCACTAAACATTGAAGCATTATCTTGTTCTTTCCCTAATTCATTGAGAAAATTCTTTAGCCAAATCATCTCCTTAGCTGCTTCTGAGATAGCTATGTACTCGACTTCCGTGGTTGAGAAAGCAACTTTATTTTGAAGTTTAGACTTCCAACTCACAACAGTACCTCCCAAAGTAAAAATGTAGCCTGTGGTGCTTTTCTTGGTATCAAAATCTCCTCCCAAGTATGCATTTGAAAATCCCTGTAAAGTGAGATTGTTTTTTCTGAAGCACAAACACATCTCTGAAGTACCCTTCAGATATCTGAGTATCCACTTTACGCCTTTCCAATGCTTCTTTGCTGGATTTGATAGGAACCTACTAACAACTCCCACTGCATGTGCTATGTCAGGTCTGGTACACACCATAGCATACATCAAACTCCCAACTGCTGATGCATATGGTACTCTTGACATGTAACATTTTTCTTCATCTGTCTGCAAAGATTGCTTCTTTGAAAACTTCAAATGAGATCCCAAAGGGGTATTCCTGGTCTTAGAATCTTCAAGGTAAAACCTGTCAAGCAACTTGAGTATATATTTCTCCTGAGACAGCTTCAAAATTCCTTCTGATCTGTTTCTAAGAATTCTCATACCTAGGATTTGTTTAGCTGGACCAAGATCCTTCATTTCAAAGTTTTCTGCCAACTGCTACTTCAACATATTAATTTCTGCCATACTAGATCCTGCAATCAACATGTCATCAACATACACGACAAGGATAACATAACTATTAGTATATTTCTTAACATAGCAGTAATGGTCCATGTCACATCTGTTGAATCCTGAGTTGCTCATAAAATCATTAAACTTCTTGTACCACTGCCTCGGTGATTGTTTCCAGCCATATAAACTCTTGTGAAGCTTGCACACAAGATTCTCCTTGTCTGACACTTCAAAACCTTTTGGTTGGGTCATATAGATGTCTTCCTCTAAATCCCTATGCAAGAATGCAGTTTTAACATCTAACTGCTCCAAGTGAAGATTCTCTGTAGCTACAATACTCAGAATAATTCTGATGGTAGTCATCTTTACAACTGGAGAGAAGATCTCTATGAAATCAATTCCTTGTTTCTGCTTAAACCCTTTCACCACAAGTCTTGCCTTGTATCTTCTTCTACCGTCAGATTCTTCCTTTAGCCTATAGACCCACCTATTATGTAACACTTTCTTTCCTTCTGGCAATTTAGTTAAAGACCACGTCTTATTCTTCTGAAGAGATGTCATCTCATCTTTCATCACTAGCTCCCACTCAATAGTGTCATTCCCCTGCATAGCCTCACTAAAACATTCTGGCTCACCAGCATAAGTTAACAACAAATAATGCAATAAAGGGGAATACATATCTGGTGGTACTGAAATTCTGCTAGATTTTCTTGGAGGAGTTGATGGTTCTAGTTCTGAATCATCCTCTACGCATGTACTCTGGTTTCTGTTGGCTACATCACTTTCTGAAATTTCTTCAAGTGTTATTTTCTCATAAATTTCTGACTGTTTACCTGCACATGTAGATTCTGCAGAAAATTTGTCCTTATAAAATAAGTTCTCATTAAAAGTAACATTCCTGCTTCTGATAACTTTCTTGGTTTGGTCATCCTAAAACCTGTAGCCATACATGTCAAATCCATAACCGATAAAATAAAACTTCTTCACCTTCGGATCCAATTTATCTCTACTATTAGAGTCTGTCAGTATATATGAAACATAACCAAAAATTCTCAAATGTGAAAGTTTTACCTCCTTTCCAGACCATACTTCTTCGGGCAACTGATAATTCAAAGGAACTGATGGTCCTCTATTGATGAGATATGTTGTTGTGTTTATTGCTTCTGCCCAGAATGCTTTAGGCAAGCCAGATTGGATCCACATACACCTTGCTCTCTCGTTCAAGGTTCTATTCATCCTTTCTGCAACACCATTTTGCTCAGGTGTTCCTGGTATTGTCTTGATCATTCTGATCTCATGTTCTGAACAGAAGTTTTTAAACTCTTGACTATCACACTCCTCGCCATTGTCAGATTTCAGACTTTTAACCATTAGACCTGTTTGATTTTCAACTTCTGTTTTCCACCTTTTAAACACAGGAAACACATCAAATTTACTTTTAAGAAAATAAACCCATAACTTTCTAGTAGAGTCGTCGATAAAGGTGACATAGTAGCGTGAGTTTCCAACAGATTTCACTGGGCTGGCCCTCAAACATCTATGTGCACCAATTCTAGCCTTTCAACTTTAGGAGTCTTCCCTACCCTTGAGAAGCTGACCTTTTTCTGCTTTCCAAGGATACAGTGTTCACAAACACCAACATCAACATGCTTCACGCTTGATAGCTTACCCTTTGCTGCCATAAGCTTCATTCCTTTTTCACTCATGTGTCCAAGTCTTTGATGCCACATGGTTGAATTATTGACAGCCTCAGTAACTGCTACCATATCCTCATCTGCAATCATGTAAAGAGATCATCGCTTCTTTCCATGAGCTACAACAAGATTGCCTTTTGTTACCTTCCAAGCTCCATCTCCAAAAGTGGTGTGATGCCCCTCATCATCCAATTGCCCTATGGATATTAAGTTTCTCTTTAAGGCAGGAATATGTCTGACATTGTGCAATGTCCCTAGGGATCCACTGGAGGTCTTGATGTTGATATCACCTCTTTCAACAATGTCAAGAGATTTTCCATCTGCAAGGTAAACTTTCCTAAATCTTCCAAAAATATAGTTAGACAATAAATCTTTAGAGGGAGTAGTGTGGAACGACGCACCTGAGTCCATGATCCATGAATCAACAGGACTATCCAAACTGCAAATTAATGCATCATCAAGTTCATCAGTTACTACATTTGCGGATTCATCATCATCGCGCTTCTTGTTTTTGTGCGACTTGTTCTTCTTTGGTGCCTTGCACTGATTGCTAAAGTGACCTCTCTTGTCACAATTCTAGCAAGTAACGTCACTTTGAAATTTTCTTTGACCTTTCCCTCTTGACTTTGATCTGCCTCGACCATTCTAACCCTTCTGGGTAGTCCTTCCCCGGCCTTCGGTATTCAATGCTGAATTGGAAACATGACTGGAAGATTCTCCTGAATCTCTCTTGCGAACATCTTCGCTTAAGATCAAGTCATGGATGTCACTAAGCTTTAATGTGTTCTCCCTTGTAGAGCTACTAACTGCAGTAACAGTTACAGCCCAACTATCCGGTAGTGATGACAATAGAATCAATGCTTTCACCTCATCCTCAAATTTAATCTGCACTGATTCCAACTGGGCAAGAATAGTATTAAATTCATTAATATGATCAGTTACAGAGATACCTTCTCCCATCTTGAGGTTGAACAACCGGCGCATCAAGTATACTTTATTGGCTGCCAACGGCTTATCGTACATATCTGATAACGCCTTCATTAAGCCTGCAGTAGTCTTCTCGTTTACGATGTTGAACGCGACATTCTTGGCTAATGTCAATCTAATCACGCCAAGAGCTTGTCGATCCAGCAAGTTCCATTCTTCTTGCTTCATGTCGTCTAGCTTAACCCCTGATAAGGGCTGATACAACTTCTTCTGATATAGATAATCCTCTATCTGCATCTTCCAAAAGCTGAAATCTCTGCCATCGAACTTCTCGATCTTCACCTTCCCTTCTTCTAATGTCATTGCTCCCATTGCCTCCTCTAAACTGAGAAGACTCCCACTAATTCCTTTAAACTAAGGAAATCCTGTGGAGCAACCAAAAGCTCTTGATACCAGTTGTTAGTATAGAACAATAAAAGAAGAGAACAAAATACAGGGAAGAGAGAAAAGACACAAAGTTTAACGTGGTTCAGCACACAATGTATGTCCCTACGTCCATGACTACACTAGGAGAACTTTTATTACTTGCGCATATAAAAACTTACAAGGTGTCTCTATATATAACACTAATGAGACACAAGTTTTTACAAACCAAGCGATGTAGGACTAAGACTACAAAACTCTAACAATCCAAGTGATGTGGAGCTAAGATCACAAAACTCTAACGATTAGCGGTGATGAATCCTTAGCCTTGGGGATCCCTTGTATCGAAAGTCTTCTTGGTGAGTCCAGGCAGCGTGTCCCGCAGATAGAGCGGCGGTGCAAGTACCACAGGTATGGCTATACTCGTGGATGACTTCCGCTCGAGGGGAGACTACCATGTGGAAGAGACTCACATTTGAGGGGGAGATGTGTTGGGTTACAAGTGTGAGGTGAAGTTTCACATCGGGTAGAAGTGAAAAGGTTGAGCACCATATAAGTGAGGAGAAGACCCATAAACCTGAGCCTTAAGGTTTTGGGTTAGAGTGTGGTGTCAGACTTCCTTATGTGGTGGCTCGTGGTCCATAGGTGTACTCCTCGAATCTCTCCAACAATACTTTGCCTTATCGAGGGTGAAAAGTTACATCTTGATTTGTACAAATGGTTATATATACACATATACAACAACTAACTTCCAACTAACTATTAGTTTCAACCAACTAAACTAACTTCCAACTAACTAACACTAAGAAACTAGTCTATCATTAGTTAAACATAGTTTACTTGAAAAATTACTTAAATTTATCTTATCAATTTTTTTATGGCATGAATTGACACGTTATTTGTCTCCGAACAACATCACTAATTAACATTTGTTACATAACAATGTGGACTAAAAATAGTAAATGGAAATTTTAAGAATTAAAAAAAAATTAGAAACTAAAAAAATACTCAACCCAATTAATATTTATATATCTAACTATAAAAGTTTACCTTGGACCAGTTTATAAGAATATATATATATATATATATATATATATATATATATATATATATATATATATATATATATATATATAAAAGTTGGATATCAGGGATTCATTAGGATCATGACAGCTGTTAAGGTTTAAAGAATACTTCCAGTTTATTCACCAATAAATAAAATCTTGATATTCACATCAGAAATTGAATCCATATTATTTTAATTTATGAATTTATTTATTACTGGATGATCTTGTCTTGATAGTCCATACTCAACTGGGTCCATGTTAGATGTCCCTTCAATTATTATATAACGCCATTAAACGCATGGTCCACTATGAACTTTTAACATCTAGCTTCAAGCGCCGTGGTTCCCGTACATACTGTATAGAATTATGAAATCGATTGCGGATAAGATTAGATAGTGACTAAACACAATGCCATGGGGAGAAATACAATTTATAGTTTGTTTGGTTGTGCTTTAAAAACTTGCTGGCTGTCATAAAAAGAAAAAGAAAAAAAAATCATTAATGTACAATTGAAATCACATCAAATTTTACAAAAGATGTGATGTTAGAAAAAAAATTCAAGTCTCAGATCCAATAAAAATAAAATTAAATTATAATATATAAATGAGGGATAACTTTTACTTCTCTAACTGACTTTTGGAGTTGAGTTAGATCTAGGTTCATATTTTTAAAATTTTAAAATGACATTAGAATAAATTCAAGATTAATCTGTGTAGTCCAACCCCCAAATACTTCACATTTTTTTAAAGTCCGAGAAAATATATAATGTTATTGAAAGATATTAATTTAAATATTGAAAGTTAAATGTATGTATTTCAGCTATAAATTTTCTTAACTCTACTCATTATTTTATTTTAATTGTAAAGTTAAAAAAAAAGACACATTTACGGAGAATACAAATGACAAACATTACGTTAAATATTTATCATTTAATTTATTCAATTAGTAGAGATGAATATATATATATATATATATATATATATCAGACCCTAATTCTCTCCAAGCCAAAAAGAATAAAAAAACAATGTAAAAAAAATGAAATGAAAAGAGAAGAAGAAAAAACGAATAAAAAAAGAGAGTAAAAAAATAAAAATGTAAAAGAAAAGCAAATAATAATGAGAAAAAAAAAATACATTTTGTGGCCTATTGGACTCTCAAACACAACCCATTAAATTAGAAAAGTGCATAAAAGCCAAAAAACAAGGAGAAGGTATGGAAATTAATGCACTGAGAGGTACAGATCTCAAGGAGAAAGAACGAACCAACCCAACGACGTCATTTGGTGAACTTTTCAGAGAAGAGGGAGGTCTCACAGGTAACCCTTCATTACTCACTCTCTCACGTTTTCTCTTTTGACCCTCTTCTCTTTGTTTTTCTTTTTCTTTTTTTTTCTTTCTTCTATCTCTTCTTCTTCTTCTTTTTCTTCTTTTTTTTCTTTCGTATCACCAACCCGTGTCACCCTCCGTGGTGACTCCACCTTGGGCGCCAGTGAGGCCTATATGGTCTGTGTTGTATTTCTTCTTATTCCTTTATTTTGTTTGGTTACTCAAATGCTTCTCCTTTGATGCATTTCTTTTTTTTTCTTTTGCCAACTCCGACGAGGCTGTGGTGTTTCTGTCCATGTCATCACCACCATTTGCCACTATCCTATGGTAGCTTCACACTTGTGGGCCCTTCGCCAATGGCGTTAAGGGCCCTATCACATTTGTTTTCTTTTGGTTCTTTTTCTCTCTTTTTTGTTTGCACCACCATGATACATCTATTGTCGTCGATGTCGTGCCGCCATCGGCCATGTGGCGGCCTTGCGCCGCTGGACCTTGCACTAGTGGTGCCATGGGCAATGTGCCACTCTCTATGGTGGTTTCCGCATTGGCTGCGCTGTTTTCTGCGTGAGACAACTAAGGTTTTCCAACCCTGTTGTGCAATTGCGGTTTGCGCCGGGTTACCCTAACCCGGTTCCAACCCAACCCTAAAAAAACAACAATTATTATTTACACCCCATTGGTTAATACATGCACCACTTTTCTGTTTTTGGCCTACCCATTTTTGCAAAATCTGAAATAAAATAGAAACGTTATTCACACCCTGTCTTTCATAAATGCACCCCGTTTTCGTTTTGGTCCTAGCCAATTTTTGTGAATTCTGAAATAAAATGAAAACAACTATTTACACTCCTTTTTCAGCACATGCACCTGCTTTAATTTTGGGCCCAACCCATTTTCTTGTGAGATAAACATGTTCCTTTATATATGCACCCTGTCACTTAGAATGGTGACTAAGCCCGTCATGTTAACACTCCATCAATGTTGACTAAGTCAAAGTTAACTCTTTGATTTTGACAAAAAAACAAAAAACAAAACAAAAAAAAGAAAAAAAATAAAAAGTAAAAATAATTATACATATTAGTAGGCATGGAATTGGGACCTGAACCCGTGGGGCCTGCCCAGGACCCTCCCTGATTTTGATAGGGAAAACCGAGTTGATCAGGGTCGAGTTCGGGTTTTCCTTGACAGCCAAAGTTGGGTTTAGGGTCCGGGATGGGAATCTTAATACCCGCCCGCTAATATTTAATTTACAAAAATATTCTTGGATATATATAACACACTAAATCCTGAAACTATTGAATTGAATTTTATGCTACTGTTGGATTATATTTTATGTTGTCACATACAATCTAAAAATATGTTGTGGTTGCTATAATTTTTTTTATTCTATGAAAAATTGTATTTTTTATAGGATTTTATAAGCATGTCAGGGTGGGGTGGGGCAGGGAAAACCCAACCCCATCAAGGGCGAGGATGGGGGATAAGTCTACACCCCGTCGGGTCTCGGGGGCTGGGGCAAAGGGAAAATGGGGAGTCAGGGGCGGGGGCGGGATAAACAAAACCCGACCCCGACCCACCTCGTTGCCATGCCTACATATTTGTGAATAGCTCTTTATTTTATTGTATTTCTTTATTGTCTCTATCGTTTATTCTTTAATGTGATTTTCTTTTTATCATTGCCTTGTTAGTTAGTTTAATTAATATTATATTGTAAATATCTCGTTATTCATCTTATTTTTTCCATGTTTCAATCTCGCATCCTTAATTACTAAGTGCACTCTCCACTTTTATTCTATCTCTTTTTATTCTCATTCTATTTATTTGATTTCCTACACTATGTCAATTATTTGTTTATTTTCGCAAATCCGCATTAGCATTCTCTAGTACACGCTTAAGCTCTATGCACTTCATGCTGGGTCTCTGACTTGTTTGATAGTGTTTCAATAACATCTGGGTAAATTTTGTGAATGACATGTTGGGTTTCTAACTTGCTTCAGTTCACAAAATTTACCAAAAAAACTAAAGTCTTTTCTAATAATTGTATCATTCACAAATAAATAATCCCTCAATCTTACACGCACTCCATGTTGGGTCTCTGACTTGCTTGGTAGTGTTTCAATAAAGTGTGAATAAATTTTATGAATGACATGCTGAGTCTTTGACTTGCTTAACTTCACAAAGTTTACCACAAAACCAAAATATTTAAAAATAAAATAAAATCAACCCAACGCACAAACGCCTTTTTCTACAAAGAACTACGTAAGTCTGATTTTCTCATTGCACCTGGCATACGTAGGAACGAGGGAAAATCCCTTGTCAACAAAAAAAAAAACTAAAAAAATAAAATCCTTATTTAAAAAAAATAACAAAATAAAAATTTGGTTTCCTTTTCTAAATAAAAAAACAATATAACAAAATACAATTCATGTTTTCAAGGGAAGAAAAATAATTAAAAGTCACTTAATTTTTAACACACTCAATTAAAGGTTGTCGTCTTCATGACGAACACGTGGGGTACTAACACTTTCCTCATGCGTAAACGACTCCCAAATCCTTTTTCTCAAACCGTAGAACATTCTTTATCTTTTTTTTTATTTTCCCGACGTTTTCCTTAAATAAATGTTGGTGGAAAATCCTCAAGTTTTCCATTTTTTGGAAACAATTTATCTTTTCATCTAATTTTATTTCGTCGTCTCGTCATGGCCTATACTATTACAGATGGCGACTCCACTAGGGACCATTAGAGAGTTAAGCCATTTGATCAAGGTGAAATTTTATCGTGACTTTTTCTTTATTTATTTTCCCTTTCTCTTTTATCCTTTTGTTGTGTTCCCGTTCATTGTTGTTTCATTCCGCTACTGTTCTTTTTGTGGTTTTGCTTTGATCTTGTTTCTTTTATTCTTTGTTTTTCTCATGCTTGTATATAACCTTTGCTACGTTTTTACTTCTTGGTGTGTATCTTTGTATATATTACCTCTGTAGTTAGAAAAAAATTGTGTCATTTAATCCTAGGGTAGATGACATCTGCTATACTTGTTGTATCTGCTTGGGAATTTTTTTTGGTGTTTTGAAGGTGGGGTTGGATAATTCTTAGGTTGCTCTATTCACACATGACACTTACACCTACACTTTTTGCACACAATTTGAGATATTAGGCCATATACCCAGGTCTGTGTGGGCCATAGGGAGTGGAGGTCGATCTGTGGTCATGTTAGGTCTCCGACTTGCTTGATGACAGTGAACCCTCATCTAGAGTTTTTCTCTTTAGGTAAGGCATTGCCACTGGTAGTCCCTATCACCACAGTGTTGTTACCTAAGAGGATGATATCTCTAGAGGCTAGTGAGGTTACATGAAACTGCCATTGGAAGTTGTCACTGGATAGTGGACTTTTAGACCCTTTCCATTAGGTTCCTGAATTAGGGACACGGGAGCAGACTCACCCTATCTTGTTCCATGAACACATCATGCATCTCTTCATGGCATCATGATGGACATATCATTTATGCATTCATTATTTATCATATTCATACACCGCATTTTCATAAGTCATTGCATTTCCATACATATTCATTAAGCATGTTTTTTGTTCAGACAATTACATACATCTTGTTATCATCATTCACATGTTATGTTCACTCATGCACCACATTTGCATAAATCATTGCATTTCCATAGATATTCATTTAGCATGTTTTTTTGTTCAGACAATTACATACATTTTGTTGTCATCATTCACGTGTTATGTTCACTTATGCACCACATTTGCATAAGTCATTGCATTTCCACACATATTCATTTAGCATGTTTTTTTTCCAAAAAATTACATACATTCTGTTGTCATCATTCAAATGTTATGTTCACTCATGCATGATCCTATCATATAGTTTCTCATGCATTGCATTTTCCTCTACATTGCAAAAAAAAGCCACAATGAAGCGTGAAAGTTCACACCGCGCTCTTAGTTGCATATGTTGAGTACCATGATGATAGCTATAAACAAAACATGTTGGGGTTATACACTTCTTTTTCCTGAAAATGATTGAAAATCACGTGAACATGGTATACAATGCATTGTTAGCAAGAAATGGTGGCCTTTCAGGCGTCTCGTGTCAATCTCATAAATACATTTGTCATGCATAGCATGAGTATGTCTTACTCATTCATCATATCTCTTCCATTATAGGTTGCCGAAGTATTGACGATCAAAATTTATTTTCCTTGGAACACAGGTTGAACCAAGAACAATCTTTTAAGAAATGGTTTAATCTAGTCAAGGTCAAAGTATGGAAGTATCCAGCTTGCGAAAGTTGGGGCAGAAGATGGATCGGGTTTACATAGTCTCTTTGACTATTGCCAACACATGATTGAGCTAATGATTTACATAATTAGGAACTATTGATGTGCCTATATTTTATTTCCAGTTGCGCTTTGACTCTGACAGGATGTAAAACAATGTTGTTTTAATGAAATAGAGTTGATTCGACCATATGTTCTATTGAGTGTTTTGTATAAAATTCACAATACTTCAATAACTTATCATTTACATGCATTCATGCTTATTTGTTTTTCTGCATTGTTATGTATTGCTCATTACATTTTTTGCTTGAAATAAGAAAAAGGAAAGTAATCATTGTGCTAAGAAAGATTGCAATTTATGACATCCTTACCAGACGTGTGCCAAGACAAGGATAATGAGCGACATAAAACAAGTATAGGAGCAAATAAAGGCCGATATAGAGGCCATGAAGGGGAAAATGAAAGCAATGATGAAAGTGATGATGAGCATGAGGAAGATGATGGAGGTCAATTTTGCTACAGCTGTTGCTGCAAGGACTACTACTGAGAGGGACTCGATTCATTCACCCTGTTTCAATCAAGAGAGTCGTCCAATCTTAGATGTAGTATGTCAAGGAGGCAAGGCGACGGCAAATGCGTATGAGCCTCATCATGTCCAGGTCTAGAGCAAGCCTTTTTTCCACCATATGGTTTGCCTTCCAATTATACATCGCCCACTGTTGTATATGCTCCTAGTGAGAATATTGTTAATTCTGCACCCATATTCATTGAGAGTAGAAAACCCCAACCCGATCATACACATGCACATGTCTCTCAACCCATGGGGGAAACACATAAAGCTCCCCAAGACCACACTCTAACTGGTTTCAAGGCTTATTCGGGATATACCACTGAAGGACATGCATTTTCTGGTGTCCCCGTGCCAAATGCTCCTGGGGGCCCTCTGTATCGACCACTATCACAACCCTTACATTTTGTAATGGGAGGAGGATCCTTTGCTATAGTTGAAAAGGAAAAATTTGATCATATAGAGGAGACACTGAGGGCCATTGAAGGAGGGGGAAATTATGGTTTTGCTGACATGTTAGAATTGTGCTTGGTACCCGATGTAGTTATTCCTCCGAAGTTCAAGGTGCCAAATTTTGATAAATACAAGGGCACCACTTGCCCAAAGAATCACTTGAAGATGTATTGTAGGAAGATGGGGGTGTATACGAAAGATGAAAAATCTGATGATGAATTTCTTCTAGAAGAGTCTCGCTAGGCAGTTATTACCTGGTATACTAACCTAGAATCTTCCCGGATCTGCTCTTGGAAGGATCCAATGAATGCCTTCATTAGGCAATATTCGTATAACTCTGATATGGATCCAAATAGAATGCAACTACAAAACATGTGCAAGAGAGATATTGAATCTTTCAAAGAATACGCTCAAAGGTGGAGAGATCCGACGGCTCAAGTAGTACCCTCTATGACGAAGAGAGAAATGATAACCATGATAATGAACACATTGTTGGTGTTCTACTATGAGAAAATGGTAGGTTACATGTCTTCCAGTTTTGCAGATCTAGTGTTTGCTAGCGAGAGAATTGAACCAGGTCTGACGAAAGGGAAATTTAATTATGTTGCTTATACGAATCTTGGTAATAGGGGATTCAGGAGGAGTGGCGAGAGGAAGAAGGAGGGAAAACCTCATGTTGTGGCTATACTTCCCACGTGGCCAAACTTTCCACTAGCCCCTTATAATCCCATGTACAAATATCCTTCCCAGCAATATCACTACTCAGCCAATATCAGTTCTGCTCATTACTTGTCACCCTACCAACCAAGAACACCCAATCAGCCACAAAGGCCACCCTTAAATCGGCCACAAAATCCACCCGTTGCACATCCAAGACCAAACACTAACCTTAATACCAACCAAAACATGAACCAGGGAAGGAATTTCCCAAAAAAAAAAGGCTTATAGAATTCACCCCAATCTCGATGTCATGTGCTGACTTACTCTCGTATCTGCTCAATAATGCAATGGTAGTCATAAACCCAACAAAGATTCCTCAACCTCCATTTCCCCAAGGATACAACTCGAATGTGACATGTGCTTATCACGGGGGAGCTCCGGGGCATTCCGTTGAGCACTATATGGCCTCGAAACACAAGGTGCAAAGTTTGATTAATACAGGTTGGTTGAAATTTCATAAGGACAATTGACTGTGAATTTTGATGTCGTCAAGTAATACTACGCATGATGCTTGGGGCAATTTTAAGATTTGTTGTTGGATGTCTCCAAGAACTTATTAGGATTTTCATGTTTATGCTATTACTGTAAACAACATTCACAATGCTAATAATATGGATGAATTTGATGCCATTGTCTCTCATTCTCTCACAATTACATCTTTGCATATTTAGTTAACCTTCACTAGAATATGAATATATGCCACTATCTTGTTTGCTCAAGTGACCTATGCTCTAGAGTTGATCTCCAAGTTTGCCCGATCAGAAATAACGTGTTCTACATGTTTGGTGAGGGTGTTGTAAGTGACAAGTAAAATT
The DNA here is from genome assembly GCF_000004515.6 of Glycine max. Taxonomy (NCBI): domain Eukaryota; kingdom Viridiplantae; phylum Streptophyta; class Magnoliopsida; order Fabales; family Fabaceae; genus Glycine; species Glycine max. The sequence continues at coordinate 8,951,317 of NC_038243.2, read as the reverse complement.
GAATAAACATTTGATTGCTTGTGTTTCAAGTCAATAAATAATAAGTACAGGCATTCATGAGACCTCATGTTATCTTAAAATTTTTGTGAAGAGTAAGAGTCATTTGGCTTAATCTTTCAATTTAAAATCCTTTAAATATTTCTTGTCCTTGAAAATTCTCTTTCAAGAATCTGCACAATTTCTTTCATTTCTTCTTGCTACAAGGACGTGACAAATGACATCATCAGATACTTCTGAACCCTACACTAGGGCAATGACAGGCACCAAGCATGAGCTTCAAGCGAACCTACGAGGCAAATAAGAAGTTTTCACCCGATAGGTTGAAAACCCGAAAGGGGGGCCTATGCAAAAGTTAGGGTAATAATAAAAAAAAGAAGAAAAAGAAAAAGAAATCATGAGCTTGTTATTAGAGGTTTTGTCCCAAAATCCAAACTATAAAATTCTTTAGTTAGAACTTGAAATGACACATGACCATGTTTTTTCATCCCAAATACTAATTTATCCCTTACTTCCCCCTCCGAGCCAAAGTATAACTGTTTTCTTTTAAAACAAAACAAAAAAACCCTGAGTTGGAACCACCGCTAAACTAGCGGAAAGAACAATGCAAACAACACATGCATGAGGTTTATTAAGCTCTAGGTTGGGCAATAATGTGATATAAAAAAATTCGCCAAAGGCTAGTGAAGCAAAAAAGAGACAAAAGTCTTCCAAATTTTATAAGGAAGGTGCAAAATGCAATGAGGATTAATGCTTAAGACGAATGGAGTAGAGCCCAACCCAAAAAGTTGAAATGAATAAAGGTATAAGCAAGGCTCTCAAGGTTCTTACTCAATATCACCCTTAAACACTCTTTGAGCATCTCTGATCCTTTCTTTCATAGCTCTCTTACCCCCTGACCATGTTACAAGCCCAATAAAGCCCATGTGGATCAAGGAAGGACTAATTTTGCTTTTGAGTTTGGATTCTGGAATGGAACCTGCACACGCTTGTGATTGTTTAAAAAAAAAAAAAAGAATCCCCGATGTTTGCACTTGCACATTTGAGAAGAAAACTCATTCGACCAGGAGCTCGTGGAAGATGCCCAAAGACAATTGTGATAGTAGGGTACATCTGACGTTAGTTGCTCATGCAGACTCCTTAGGGTTTCTTTTGAATCCAAGGGTAGCCTTTGTTATATAAATTCTTTCGAGATCAACCCATGTCATCAAGTTTCAGCGGAATCGACAGAACCATGGCATCCCTCTATGCTTTTAAATCAGGAAAGTTTCACTTGGTCATATACCAAAGTGTAACAATCCATTTCCATCCTTCAATGGTGCACGTGGTCGGTCCTAAAGCCTTATATTTCCTTGTTGTGCAAAATAATCTAAGTTTATAAACAAAAGAAATGGATGAATCCTAGGATCAATATTTCAGTTTATTGATTAACTGTTAAATGGCTCCACCATCATCATCTAAAATTGTTAAGTGATTAAATCAAACAAAACATACACTCTGAGGGAGCCTCCAAAGAGATATGCAAAAGATAAGATGAGGTTGCATGAATTATCACATCTTTTATAAAGAGACAGTCAATCTATGTTTTTTTTAATAAAAAAGACAAAAAAAAAAAAAGAAAAGAAAGAAAGAACAAAGTATAGTAAAAGAGAAAGAATGTCATGAGCATTGCATAGTTTTCATGATTCAAAACTTTTTGCATTGAATTGTTGGGTACAAGCCTACATTTATTGCATTTCAGGAAGAAGTTTACATGCCTATTTTCATTCATCATAAGTCATTCCAAAACTCATATGTTGCATATTAGGCAATAAGTGCATAGATTTCTCTTTATATGTCAATTTCCAAAATCCAATGTCCTATCTTTTAAGCCCTTGGGCACTAGTGCCTATTGACATGTTTCATAGGACTTAATGTCCTTTGCTTTTTGTTTCATAGGACTCAACATTCTCGCCTTTATGTTTTCATATGACTCAACGTCCTCGTCTTTATGTTTTCATAAGACACAACGTCCTTTGCTTTATGTGTTTAGGGTTCAATGTCCCCTGTCTTTATGGTTTCATAGGACTCAATATCCTATGTCTTTGTGTTTCATAGAACTCAAAGTCCTATACTTTTTGTTTCATGAGACTCATTTTCCTGCTTTTGAACTCAAAGTTCTTTACTTTGTTGGTAGACCAGATTTTTTTTCCCAAGATTTTTCATTCTCATATTGTGATCTTTCAAATAATCATTCGAACAGAATTAGTGCTTTATCTTTACTTATCTTTTACTTTCAATAAAAGATAAGAGGGGCAACTGTCAGACTCTAATTATGTATGAAAAAAAACAAAAAAAAGAAAACAAATAAAATAAAATACAAGAAGAGAAAAATGAAGGATAAAAAAGAGAAAAAAATGAAAAAGAATAGAAAAGGAGTAAAAAAACAACGTAAAAGAAAAAAATTAAAAGAGAATGATAATAATAAAAAAAAGATAAAAAGTAAAAAAAGAAAGAAAGAAAAGTAACGTAAAAAAATGAAATGAAAAGAGAAGAAGAAAAAACGAATGAAAAAAAGAGTAAAAAAACACAAACGTAAAAGAAAAACAAATAATAATACATTTTGTGGCCTATTGGACTCTTAAAGAGAACTCATTAGGTGATAAAAGAGCACAAGATAAAAGCCAAAAAAGAGGGAAAGGTCTTGGAATTAATGCACAGAGAGGCACGAATCTTGGGGAGGAAGAACGAACCAAACCAGCAGCGCCACTTGGTGAGCTTTGTCAGAGAAGGGAGGGGTCATAAGGTAAACCATTATTCCTCACTCTCTCATGTTTTCTCTACTGACCCTCTTCTTTTTTTTCTTTCTTATTTCTGTCTCTTCATCTTTTTCTTCTTTTCTTTTTTCTTTCGTATTACCACACCGCATCACCCTCCGCGGTGACTCCACCATGGCCCCTAGCGAGGCCTATACGGTCTGTCTTGTATTTCTTCTTATTCCTTTATTTCGTTTGGTTGTTCAAGTGCTTCTCCCTTTGATGCATTTTTGTTTTTTTTTCTTTTGCCAACTCTGACGGGGCCACGATGTGTCTGTCCATCTTGCCGCCACTATTTGCTGTTATCCTGTGGTAGCTTCACGCCCATGGGTCCTTTGTCGGTGGCGTTAAGGGCCCTATCACTTTCGTTTTTTCGTTTCTTTTATCTCTTTCTTGTTTGCACCATCGCAAAACCTCCGCCGCCATCACTATCGTGACATCGCCAACCCCGTGGTGACCTCGCGCTGCTGGACCTTGCACCAATTATGCCATGGGCATCATGCCACCCTCCGTGGTGGTTTCCGTGTTGGTCGCGGCGTTTTCTGTGCAAGGCAACTACGGTTTTCCAACCCTGTTGCATAATCGTAGGTTAGGCTGGGTCGCCCTGACCCAGTTCCAACCCAACCCTAAAACAACAACAACAATAACAATTGATGTTTACACCCCATTAGTTAATATATGCACCCCTTTTCTGTTGTGGGCCTACCCAATTTTACAAAATCTAAAATAAAATAAAAACATTACTCACACCCCATCTTTCATACATGCACCCCATTTTCGTTTTGGACCTAGCCAATTTTTGAAATAAAATGAGCACAACTATTTACACCCTTTTTTCAATACATGTACCTGGTTTCATTTTGGGCCTAGTCGATTTTTTTGTGAAGTGACACTTCCTTTATATATGCACCCTCCCTCTTAGGATGGTGACTAGGCTCGCCATATTAGCACTCCATCAGTGTTGACTAAGTCAAAGTCAACTCTTTGACTTTGATAAAAAACAAAAAAAGAAGAAAAAAAATAAAAAATAAAAATAATTATACATTTTAGTGAAAAGATCTTTTTTTATTGTATTTCTTTATTGTCTCTATCATTTATTATTTAATGTGATTTTCTTTTTATCATTGCCTTGTTAGTTAGTTTAATTAATATTGTATTGTAAATATCTCGTTATTCATCTTATTTTTGCCACGTTTCAATTCTGTATTCTTAATTACTAAGTGTACTCCTCACTTCTATTCTATCCCTTTCTATTCCCATTATATTTATTTGATTTCCTACACTATGTCAATTATTTGTTTATTTTCGCAAATCCGAATTAGCATTCTCTAGTACACGCTTACGCATGCTCTGTGCACTCCATGTTGGGTCTCCGACTTGTTTGATGGTGTTTGAATAACGTGTTTAAATTTTGTAAATGACATGTTGGGTCTCCGACTTACTTGAGTTCACAAAGTTTACCACAGAACTAAAGTCTTTTCTAAAAATGGTAACATTCTTAAATAAATAATCCATCAATGTTACATGCACTCTATGTTGGGTCTCTAACTTGCTTGGTAGTGTTTCAATAGAGTGTGAGTAAATTTTGTAAATGTCACGCTAAGTCTCTGACTTGTTTGATTTCAATAAGTTTACCTCAAAATCAAAATCTTTCAAAATAAAATAAAATCAACCCAACACACAATTTTTTTTTCTACAAAGAACTACGTAAGTCTAATTTCTTCATTGCATATGAGGATAAGTTGAAGCGAGGGCAAATCCCTTGTTAATAAAAAAAATAAAAAAATAAAATCCTTTTTTTAAAAATAATAAAATAAAAATTTGATTTCCTTTTGTAAGTAAAAAAATATAATTCATGTTTTAAAGGGAAGATAAATAATTAAAAATCACTTTATTTTTAGCACATTCAATTAAAGGTTGCGATCTTCATAACACCTTTCTTATGCGTAAACGACTCCTGAATCATTTTTCTCAAATCGTAAACTATTATTTTTTTTATCTTTTTTTTATTTTTCCGACATTTTCTTTAAATAAATGTTGGTGATGACTTTTAAAATTTTTCATTTTTTGAAAAATAATTTATCTTTTTAGCTAATTTTATTTCGTCATCCTGTTGTGACTTATATTGTGAATATATATATATATATATATATATATATATATATATATATATATATATTAATTATAATATTTTTATAATTTTATTCTTTCTTATCTCCTTTCATTACATTAATAATCTTAATTTATATTTTTATTTCTCTTGATTGTAAGCAGTTACAAATTGACTGTATAAATTCAATTTAAGATGAAACGAGACACTGACAGTAATTGTTTCCCATGAAAAGATATTTATATGAGGTACATGCATAGAACTCAGTTTAGGTATTCTTAGAAGCAAAGTCTTTGGTGTAAGGAAAGTAATAATGGCGCAGAGAGCTCAATCAGTATTGGCCACCAAAGATGTTTTCCAAAAGGGAGATTTCCATTGGAAACAATTCAACGTTGAAACTTCCAGTGCTTCATCCTCAACTCCAAAACCATTGCTAATCTTTACACCAATCGTGCCTGGCTCATACCCTGTCATATTGTTCTGCCATGGATTTTTCATTCACAATAGCTTCTACTCTGAGTTCCTAGGCCACATAGCTTTACATGGATTCATACTTGTTGCTCCTCAGCTGGTATATCTACTCTCGTACACTTTCTAATTTATTTTTCCTTCAATATACATTTTTTACTCATCGTTAATATGTGTATACAACTTTAATAGTTAAACCAAAAAATTACATTTTCGAAAGAAGTATCTTTATTATTTACCTGAATTCCAAACAAGCTGTGAAGAATTGTACGAAAGAATAAGAAAAAAAAAAAGATAAAATATATTTTATGTGCTTATAGTGAAACTTGATTTTAATCCTCAAACTTTAATTTTGATCAATTTAATCGATTAACTTGGTAAAAAGTTGTGATTTTTTTTTTCCAGTGAAAATCCTGTGGTAAGAGACAAAATTCATTATTTTTTTTAAAGTTCAAAAGATCTCAAAATTAAAATAGGCAGGCTAATACCAATTTATATAAAAAATATGAAAAAACATATTTTATCAAAAAAAATTATTACATGAGAAACACTTTCCTATTATTTCTTGTCTTTTTGCATTTTCCTGAGTTATTTTTGCATAAGAAATGTCATTTTCTAGTCTACCAATATTTTTATATTGTTTATTATGTTAATTAATGTTCTTAATTAATAAATTAAGTATATATATATATATATATATATATATATATATATATATATATATATATATATATATATATATATATATATATATATACACACACACACGGATTATTTCATAGATTGTTAACTCTATTAGCTGTGGCACTTGGTCATGCTAAAACCAACCTCAAGTTTTCTGCTTTCTGCACTTGTAGGCGTAGACACTGTGTCTGGCACATCTAAATCGTCCTCACATTTCCTCAAATTCTCACTGGCATGTCCCAAAATCCTTCAATTTGAACATACAAATTGTTGTAATTGGCACTGGGCTAGGCCCCTAGAAGGCTAATTTTGTTAGTCCACCATGTGCTCCTGATGGGGAGAACCATAAGGAGTTCTTCAACGAGTGCAAACCTTCTTGTGCACATTTTGTTGCAACTGAGTATGGGCACATGGACATGTTGAATGATGTAGGGAACTGTTTCGGCACCCAACAGTTTTCTAAAATATCAAAAATGTCATTATAAATAATAGATTAGCTTTTTCATTTTTACAACGCCTTTATTTTAAAATTGTACTTCCTTAGTGTAACTCGCTTTCGTTAGCGTTCTTTTGTGAGTATTTGTTATCGTCGGTGGTGTACATACGTTGTTTATGGATACACGATGAAGTTTGGTAATTTTTCGTCGCCGGAAAAGAAGAGATGTATATTAAAAAATTTCAAAACATACGAATTGTCAATCCATATGTTTTGAATTTTTAAAAAAATTATAATTTTTTAGAATTTTTTATACATTTAATTTATTTACAAAATTTGATATTTAACTGAATGTTGTATTTAAATATTTATTACGGTAATTAATAGTTAAAAAAATTTGATATTTAATTAAATGATATATTTGGATGTTTATTAGAGTGATTGAGAATTAAACAAATATGATATTTAATTGAATGATGTATTTAGATGTTTATTACAACAATTGATAATTAAATAAATTTGGAATTTTTTTACATATGTAAATTTTTATTAAACCTATGATTTTTATTTATAATTTATATATGTAAATAAATTAATTATTAGATAAAAATTAATTATCACAGAACTTATTATGTAAATTTACATGTGCATTAAATATATATAACAACATTAATTATTTTATAACATAATTGGTCTATCTGCTCAAATGGTTAGAATGTTGTGCTAATAACGCGAAAGTCACAGGTTCTATTCTTGCTTTGACCATTAATTTGACAATCTGTATTGGGCTTATAAAAGGTCAAAATCGGAATTTTGCATGCTATGCTGGGTGTATCAGTAAAAATGTTGGGTACCCCTAACAGTTCCAATGATGTAACACTGACCTAGTAACCTAGTAGGGCCAATATTGTCAAATTGTGTGTGCAAGGATGGAATCGGTCCTAGGGACTCCATGAGAAGGGCTGTGGGAGGGTTGGTTGTGGCCTTCTTAAGGGCACAGTTGAACAACCTATGGAAGGATTTTAATGCTATTTTGGCGGATCCTTATCTTGCTCTCCCTTGAGTACATAGTAGCATGAAGTTAACACTCAACATTAATTTTGCGTTTTTATTTCCATGAAAGGCCTATAAATGTCTTTCAAAATAATTGTATATTGTTATTTTGTGTCACATAATAATTATCATGTAAGAAAAAAATAAATATTAAAATAATTATTATTTTAATTTTAATTTTATTTTAGCAAATCTTAATCTGTGCCTACCTAACTCGATGATGTAATGTATGTACCAACATGATGTCAACACTCAACAATATTCATTTGTGTGTTTTTATTTCCATGAAAGGCTCATAAATTATTGAAGCAAGAAGTCATGCCAATGAAGATTTATTTGATGATTTTCCAACCAATTATGTCTAAAGCTTCGATTTTTGTACTTATATGTGTGTGTAATTTGATGTTAGGGTGTGTGTTGATTTGATGCTTATATAATTTATTTTGATTATGAAGTCCTAGCAATTCATGCGAGGATTGGTAGTTGGGGTCCATAGAAAGTCCATTTTATGAAATCTCTGAGAGATAAAAAAGAATACGCATGCTTTATTTATCACCAAGTAGAGATGAATACTATATGGTAGCAACAGGAAATTCTTTGGCACTTAATCGAGATATTTAGGAGGAAATTCTTTGGCACTTTATTTATCACCAAGAATTTCTTACGATAAGTTAAAGTGATAGCTAGCTTTTCAAATACGTAAAAAGAACTCAAATACATAAATTGGTTTAAACTCAATTCCAGAATTTTGGAGAAAACAATTTAATGTGAATGTATAAATACATGGTTTTGATGATGCAAAAGAATAATCAAACAAGGTTTCAACAAACATTCAAAGATTAAACATTGCTTCAAGATTAAAACAAGGTTGCTTCAACAAACATTCAAAGATTAAACATTGCTTCAAGATTAATACAAGGTTACTTCAACAAACATTCAAAGATTAAGCATTGCTTCAAGATTAATTCAAAAGTTAGGCATTGTTTCAAGATTAATTCAAGGTCAAACAAACAAGATCAAGAAAAAGATAAGGCCTCAAACAATCTCATTGGTTGATCAAACTTTTGCCTCAAAACACATTGTTTCCAACATCCAAGGCTTTGGTAATCGATTATCGGGCAGTGTAATCGATTACCAGAAGACAATTTTGAAAATCATCTTTTAAAAAGGGTTTTAAATTTGAATTTTGAATCGTGTAATCGATTACCATATGTTTATAATCGATTACAAGCAACGACACTTCAAAAAACACTTTAAAAAGTCATGACCCTTCAAAATATAATTATGTAATTGATTACCAGAAACCTGTAATCGATTATCAGTGAAGAATTTCAGAAAAAACTTTTTGAAAAGACACATCTCTTCAAACCATTTTGAAAAGGCATGAAGGGCCTATATATATATATATGTGTGTGTGTGTGTGTGTGTGTGTGTGTGTGTGTGTGTGTGTGTGTGTGTGTGTGTGTGTGTGTGTGTCTGACTTCGAAAAGAAAGAGAGAAATATTCTAAAGTGAACTTAATTGTTAAATGCTCTCTCAACAACTCTTGCGCAAACACTTGCAAATCTATTGAGAATTCATCCAGGAACTTCAAATTGTATTATCACCTCTAAAAGAGAGAAATTCCTCTAGGAACTTCAATTTGTATCATCCACTCTAAAGGAGAGTGTGTGTGTGTGTGTGTGTGTGTGTGTGTGTGTGTGTGTGTGTGTGTGTGTGTGTGTGTGTGTGTGTGTGTGTGTGTGTCTGACTTCGAAAAGAAAGAGAGAAATATTCTAAAGTGAACTTAATTGTTAAATGCTCTCTCAACAACTCTTGCGCAAACACTTGCAAATCTATTGAGAATTCATCCAGGAACTTCAAATTGTATTATCACCTCTAAAAGAGAGAAATTCCTCTAGGAACTTCAATTTGTATCATCCACTCTAAAGGAGAGAAATCTTTCTGTTCATCTCAAAAAGTCAGTTGTAATCAAGAGATTGATTGTCTCTTGAATTGTGAGAATTGTAATCAAGAGTCGGGTTGTTTCTTGGAGAATCTTAATTTGAACACAAGGGTGAGAGATCACAAGGTGTGTTCAAAGTCTGTAAAGGATTTACAGATATAGTGAAAAGTCTTAAGTGGGTTGCTTGAGGGCTGGACGTAGACATGGGAAGTGGCCGAACCAGTATAAATCGAGTTTGCATTTTTCTCTTTCCTTATCTCATTTATGTTATTGCAATCAATTTTGTATTACATGTTTAAAGAACATTATTAAATTGATTGTTACTTCTTCTTCTGCATTTTGAGTTTATCATTTAGAAGGGGTTAAAAGTTTGTTAGGGGAAAATTTCAAAACTTAATTCACCTCCCTCTTAAGTTATTGATGCCACTTGTCTAACATTTAACATATTAAATATCAAATTAATCCATTAATTAATCAATTGAGTCCTATATAAAGGACTTAAATCTCTTGTATATTCCATTATTGAGAGAAAAATTTGTGAGATGTGAGATCTTGAGAGAGTTGTTAAATAAGATAATCTTGGACATCTAACATAGATTCTCGAAGATCAAAATTAAAGAGACTATGCAATTTCAAAAGGATGTCGAGATCACTCGTCAAACTTAAAGGATGTCTCAAATAGGAATAAGAAGGATCGATGATGGTTCTATGTCAGTGTTAACAATGATTTAGTCAACTTAATATTTTATCAGAAAGACTTTGACAAGATCCAAACCTAATTTCGAGATTGATTGTAACAAAAAATTATAACATTTGTTAACTAATTTCAAAATGTTGAGAATAATGAAAATAAATTGAAAACAACAAAAGATAGTGGTAAACTTAACATTTGCCTCCATATAATTATCGTAATCTAAGCTACTCAAATCTTTCTCCCACTCATAAGAAAAACTACTACTGAAATAAGATTATCATCATCAAATTAAAAACTATAAACTCTTATTTTGGTGATGAAAGAAAACACATTCTGACTTATAAAGACAACAATGAATTCAATATTTGTAGAATACATTCTTAAAAAGGAATGAAGAGTCTTAAGTAAGATTAAGCCTCGAACTGAGTGATTATAATTGTTGTTAATAAAAAATAATGACGATAATGATTAGAAAAGAAAGAAAAATATAAACACAAATATTGATGCATTGAAAAATTACAACCATGATGTTAAATAAAATTCATACCAAATTTGTGGGTACTTAAAGAAGGATCATCTTTGGAGTTCCAAAGGGTGAGGAACACTAATTAATTTAATTACCTGAAGTGAAGTTTCCTATCAATAATTTTAACACCATTAATAAAATATAGAAGAGTATCATGTCTGAAGATACACCTATTAATCAATGATCAATCCCGCCACAAATTAAAAAGGAAAAAAAAAAGGGAAAACAAGTTAAGAGAATCGTTGAGACCATGGTAGAGTTGGAATTAGTGTTCTGTACTCTGCACTCTTCGTTATCCATCTTTCCATCTCTTTTTTTGTCAAACTCTTTAATATTGCTTTGTATTTATGTGAAATTACTATTTGCCAAAAACTATAAACATTTTAATTTAATCTTTGAATGAGTTAAGATATATCGAAGACGAGAAAGAATTTCTCAATAATAATACTAAAACCTTTAAATTTCAGAAGGTAGTATAAACTCTTAAAAATAAGGAATTATCAAATTTCTCTTGAAAATTTATGACAAATATTTTTTTTTGTATGTCTTTGAACAATGAAGAAAATATTATTTAAAACGATTTAAAAATTAAAATAAAGTAAATATATTTTACAAAAACTAAAAGAACAAAATTATAAAAAACAAAAAAATGAAAAAACAGTACTGGAAAAAAAATATTTAACAAAATTTATTCTACCTTTCATATTCAGTCATGCATTTGATTCAATCTTGACCACTCATTAAATAATTCATATATCTATCAGTTACTATAAATTGGTCCAGGTCCATGTTAGGCGTCCCTTCCATTATTATGTGACACCATTAAACGAAATGTCCTCTTATGGAATTTTTTTAACATCTACTTGCACTGTGGTCCCCCATATATACTATAGTATGAAATCGATCTTGGATGGGATAGTGGCCTGAGTACAACGCGCGAGGAGCAATGCAATTTACTCGTGCCAAATATCCTACCCACAAATACTTTATTTTGCATTTTTTTCACGTAAAATTTTATTGAAAGATATATATTTCTTTGGTCCAAAATAATAGTTCGTATTATCCCCATTTTACTGCCCGTTACATTATGCAAATTAATTGTATGAAAACAATTTATTTAGATAAAAAAAATCAAACACCGATAGTTGACACAACAGTTTTTCCCGTGAAGAAATATCTGTCTGAGATAGAAGCATAGAATAAATTTTACACTTAGAACATAGAAGCAAAGTGTTTGGTGTGAGAAGAGAGATAATGGCGCAGAGAGCTCAACCAGCGTTGGCCACCACGGATGTTTTTCAGAAGGGAGATATTCATTGGAAGCAATTCAATGTTGAAACATCCACTGCTTCTTCCTCACCTCCAAAACCATTGCTTATTTTTACACCAACCGTGCCTGGCTTATACCCTGTAATATTGTTTTGCCATGGCTTTTGTATTCGCACTAGCTACTACTCTAAGCTCCTAGCCCACATAGTTTCACATGGATTCATACTTGTTGCTCCTCAGCTGGTATATCTAGTACTCTTAACACTTTCGAATTTTTCTTCTTCTTCAATTTGCGCACCATTAGTTTTATATACAACTTTGTTTAATAATTTAAAACCATAAAATTAAAATTTTCAGGGTACTATCTTTATTATTTTATTTAATTTCAAACAACGAGTGAGGAATGATAAGAAAAAAACATGCTATATGAGAAACAGTTCTCTATTAATTCTTGTCTTTCTGTATTTTTTTAACTTCCTGGGTTATTTTAGAATAAGAAATGCTATTTGCACGCATACCAATATTTTTATATTATATTTATGTTGGTTAATGCATGTTTTTTTTTTTTATCAATAGTGTATATATTATACAAATTAGTTAATAGATTAGTAACTATGACCTGCTTATACAAATTAGTTAAATCATCTGAATCCGATAGTCAACTTTTCTCAATTTGTTTTCAATTTTTTACGTAATTGATAATATCTTTTTTATAAATAAAAAATTGGAAGAATTTGATCGCTGTGGAACAAATCAAGAAAAAAAAACCTATTTTTTAATTTTTCTATATACAATAAAATAAAGTTAAGATATTGATAGAATTCGTATAACAATTAATTAATAATTATTAAAACAGAACGATACATGGAAAATATATTTAACTCATTTTTAATTCTTTTTGGATTCTCTGACATTGCTAACTTTTGCCTCTCCGATGTTTAGTTTTCCATTGGGGTGCCTATGTTTGGACCAGAAGAAGTTAAGTGTGAAGGAAGAGTTGTGGATTGGCTAGATAACGGGCTTCAACCATTGCTTCCCGAGAGCGTTGAAGCCAAACTGGAGAAACTGGTTCTAGTAGGTCACAGCAAGGGTGGAAAAACAGCATTTGCTGTGGCACTTGGTTACTGTAAAACAAAGCTCAAGTTTTCAGCACTCATAGGCATAGATCCTGTGGCTGGCGTATCAAAGTGTAAGCCTTGTCGATCACTTCCTGATATCCTCACAGGTGTGCCACGGTCCTTTAATCTGAACATACCTGTTGCTGTAATTGGAACTGGGTTGGGCCCAGAGAAGGCTAATTCTCTTTTTCCACCATGTGCTCCAAATGGGGTGAACCATAAAGAGTTTTTCTCTGAGTGCAAACCACCTAGTGCATATTTTGTTGCAACGGATTATGGTCACATGGACATGTTGGATGATGAAACACCAGGGGTAATTGGGACAATGATGTCAAAGTGTATGTGCAAGAATGGGAAGAAGGGTCCTAGGGACTTGATGAGAAGGACTGTGGGAGGGTTGGTTGTGGCCTTCTTGAGAGCACAGTTGAATGAGCAGTGGAAGGATTTTGATGCTATTTTAGCGAGTCCTAATCTAGCTCCCGCCAAACTTGATGATGTGCGATACTTACCAACATGAAGTCATCACACAAACATTCATTTATGCAGTTTTTATTCTATTTCTATGAAAGGCCTATAATGTCTTTCAAATTTGTCTATATAATGATGTGATTCACATTGCACTTTTCAATTGGGTTTTTACATGGGACAATGCTTTTTTTTATTTTTTATTATTATTATAGTTGAAATTAACAAAGGATTACACGTTCAAGTCACTGGGAATTAATTGTCCTGCTCATGTTTCCTTTGGCTTCCCTCGGATCAGGTGAACCCAATTGATTAATGAGTTAGACCTAATTAGGGAGTTAAAATTGTTGAACCAAGACTAGTTAGGAGAATAACTCATCGCAGTGATGTTATCAGACTTAAATCAATAATTAGATATCGATGTATATATGCTAACAAGAAGGTCGATTTGCCTTCATGATGGACAAAGGGATGTATTGATACACAAGATGATGTCTTTTGGAGTCATGAATGCTAGGGTAACATAACTAAAAATTTAATTTAGTTCTTAATTTTATTTTTTAAAATATTTTTTATTTTTTTATTTGCAATAAAAATTAATAATTTAATAAATAATTTATTTAAAAATATATAATTAAGTAAATTAAAATTTTCTTTAACACAAAGTGAGGGGGAATCTCATAAATTTCATAAACCTTACAAAACTTAATAGAATATAATTGGATTTAAATTTTTTAACTTATCTTTTTCACTACTTCACTCTTGATGATGTTAGAGACAAGTCAAACTCCTTTTAACTCATCTTATTATCAGGTATAGAAGATAAAGGTGGATCTTAAAAACTAGTTTTCATGAACTAGTATTTCAACTCAATGTCATTTATGAGATTAATTAATATTTGTATAACAAAAAAAATAATTAAAGTGATTAATTTCATTAATAAAATATATTATAAATCATTTAAAATAAACGTATAATTTTTTATACGTTCAATTAATGAATTATTTAATTTACCCGATCTTTTCTTTTTCTTTTTTTCTTGTAACAGAAAAATAATTTTATTGAATAAATGTACTAAATTTGGGTAAAACAGAAATATCAGAGGCACCTCCTCACTAATACAGGTTGATCCATGCCCTCCTCCTGCAACTTAAAAATTTTCCTTTTTTTTTCTTCTTCATTTGAGTTGGTAAATATGGCTTAAATATTTCTAGACAATTACTAAATGTTGTTTCTTATTGTTAAATGTATTTTTCAATATATATTTCTATTTTTTCACCCTTTTAAATAACACCATTTTTACAACAAGTCCCTCATACGTGTTCTTCATCAACAAGGACCACCACTAGACCCTGCTGCTACTCGTTTACAATGCATCAACCTTGTATTGAAGTTCACATCAAAGCCTCTACCTAATTAATGCTTGTACAACGTTGGTAGCAGTGTGCACTGCTGCCATGTGCTCCCCCATGACTCATAAAAAAATCGTTCTCATTAGCTTGTGTTCATGGAATCAGGTGGGGAGACCAGGAGAGAATTTTATCTACCGAATTGAAAGTAAATTAAAACCGCTCAAATAAATTTTGAAAAATCAATTAAAGATTATATTCTTTACGTTACGTTGTAGGAGAAGTTACTATAACAAGATACGCCTCTTGTGTTGCTGAGTTGTTCTGTCATGTATATTTAATATTCTAGGAAGTTTATAAATGTTTATAAATGTTGGAAGTGGAACACAAGTTACCGGTATATTTTACTTTTCTTTTTTTGAGGTAACAGTACTTTTTACTTTATGCTCTTTAATTTTGCATACCATAACCAATAGCAGCTGTATATATAACCACTACACCAATAAATTGATTAAGATTGTACATATGGTCATTTGAATAATTTGTCCCGAGGACAAATCTTTTTACTCTCTAATAAGGGGTACATTAATTAATTAGTAATTTGAAGCGTATTAATATCTAGTAAATTCACATAAATAGTTTGTAAATGAAAGGATCAAAATCAATAAGTAAAACATTATATTACATGAATAAAAACAAAACAAAATAAAAACTTAAAAAAAGAGAGACATAGAAACTAAAATAAAAAAGAGACATATATATGGAGATTACGAATACATAAAAGTTAGATATTTATCATTTATTCCATGAGTAGACATCCTAAATCTAAAACAAATTAATTGCGTGTGTAATGCAAAGTTCCTGTACATAGATGTAACGAACCAAAAATAGTTTTATATAGATTATAGAGTATACTAATCGATCATAAATCATGTTAAAGAAAACTTTTATGTTAATTAGTGTAAAATTTAATAAAATTATCATATTATATATATATAATAATAATTTATGATTCATTGATAATATAATTTTTTTAGACTGTTAGTATATATTAGTTTTTCCATCAGAAAAAATAATTTATTGTTTTTTATCATCTTTTTTCATTACACTAATAATCTTAATTTATTATAAATAAAAAAATCTTAACTTATGTTTTTCTTTATTAAAAAAGACGTACATCTAATTGTATAAATACAATTACTATTTAAGAAAAAAATGAGACAGTGACATTCTGACGCAACAGTACTTGTTTCTCATGAAAAGATATCTATATGAGGTACATCCATAGAACTCAATTTGGGTATTCTTAGAAGCAAAGTCTTTGGTGTAAGGAAAGTGATAATGGCGCAGAGGGCTCAACCAGTATTGGCCACCACAGATGTTTTTCAAAAGGGAGATATTCATTGGAAGCAATTCAATGTTGAAACCTCCACTGCTTCCTCATCACCTCCAAAACCATTGCTTATTTTTACACCAGCGGTGCCTGGCTCATACCCTGTAATATTGTTCTGCCATGGCTTTTTCATTCTCAATTGCTACTACTCTAAGCTCCTAGCCCGCATAGTTTTACATGGATTCATGATTGTGTTGCTCCTCAGCTGATATATCTTCTACTCTTAACACTTTTTAGTTTTTCTTCCTCTTCATATGTATTATTTATGCATGCACCATTAATATTTGTAAACAATTTTGTTTAATAATAAACTGAACAAAAAATTACATTTTTCAACGCACTCTTTATTATTCACTTTA
Organism: Glycine max; assembly: GCF_000004515.6. Classification (NCBI taxonomy): domain Eukaryota; kingdom Viridiplantae; phylum Streptophyta; class Magnoliopsida; order Fabales; family Fabaceae; genus Glycine; species Glycine max. Next base: position 8,934,657 of record NC_038243.2, on the reverse strand, counting down.
ATTAATTTCAAACGAGGTGTCATGAATTGTATGAAAAAGTAATATATATGAGAAACTCATCTCTATTAATTCTTGTCTTTTTGTAATTACCTGGGTTATGTTTGCAAAAGGAATTTCATTTGGATGTCTACCAATATTTTTATATTATTTTCTTATGTTAGTTAATTAATGTTCTTAATTAATTAATAAAGTTAATATATTATAAGAATTAGTTCATTGGTAAATATTAATTACATATACCCATCTATATTAAAATGCAACATAAGAGATTAATATATTATAATTAAAAATTCGATTCTTCACAAAAATAATTTTTTATATCAAATTTTATTTATTTTTTGACTAAATTTTAGACTAATCAGAATCTATTTTCTTTGATGAATAAAATGGTTAATTAAAACAAAAATAATCCATCTATACAAATAACTGATGACACATCATTAATATAAAAAAAATATTTTTAATTCCTTTTGGGGTTCTCTAACATAGCTTTTGCCTTTCCAATGCTAGTTTTGCAATGTGTTTGCCTGTGTTGGACCCAGTCAAATTAAATTTGCAGGAAAAGTTGTGGATTGGCTAGTTGAGGGGTTTCAACCTCTACTTCTTGAGAACGTTAAAGCCAAATTGGAGAAACTAGTTCTATCAGGCCACGGTGGAAAAACTGCATTTGCTGTGGCACTAGATCATGCCAAACAAACCTCAAATTTTCAGCACTCATAGGCATAGACCCTGTGGCCGGCACATCTAAATTTTGCGAAACGCATCCTCATATTCTCACGGGCTTGCCACGGTCCTTCAATTATTTACATTCTCTATCGGATTTTTACGTGGGACAGTGTTTATTTATTTTGGAGTTGGTGATCAGACAACGAACTATGTTTAATCACAGGGTGTATTACTCAAGTTTCCTTGCGTTCTCTCTGGATCCGGTGAAGCTGGTCGATTTGTGCACTAAGACCCAATTAGGGGAGCTATTGAAAGTTGTAATTAGATAATTGGATAGTAGTTGTAATTGAATAAGGGAGGACATTAACATGTAATCTAGGAATTTTACAAAGAAAGGTATTAGATTTTTTCCGCACAATAATGCATAGTATAGCATGTTCTTCTCACACAATTTAATCGATGTCTTAAATTGTGAGTGTCAAGAAGAAAGCTTGAATCTATAGATGTCCATAGTTTCGATCTAATTTGTAGAGAAAATTATTTTCTATTTAATCTCTATAGTTTTTCCACAAATATTACATGCATCAAAGTTGTTTAGTGGTCACATTTATTGGACTACAAATGAGCAACTTAACTCATCAGTCTACGTGCCATTCACGCATAAAAAGTTCAAATGATAAATATCTATAATTTAGTAAAATTTTATAATTAAATTAATTAATAATATACCATAATTGAAATATTTAATAGTTTAAACAATGTATTCTAAATAATTCAGCTGTAACGATCATAATGTAAACAAAGACAAAGAGAGAAAGATTGTCAGAACTCAGAAGTGTGGGAAAAATTAATTAGTAGTAGAATATATATTACTATTTTTTTTGTTGGTATTATATACTACTATTTTCGTAATACTTGAAATATTGTGGGAATAACGTTACTCTGCACGAAAAGGACAAGTTCTCTTTCAGGATATATGGGACTCAATGGGAAAACACCTTCCTATCAATTCACATTAATTGTTAACAGCAAGCCTCAACTATAGTTTACGCAACTCTAATATATGTAATATCAATTTAGGACATGTAAATTTAATTTTATCTACCATATTGCAAGTATGGCACATGTCTTGTAAAATATAAATATATAAGAGTAAATTTTAATATTGAATTTTTTAAAAATTAATTTGGTTAATAAAATATCATTTTAATGATAATTAATTTACAAATGTCTTTAGTTAATTTGAAAATTTTGAATATTGATAAAAATAATTAAAGAAATTTGAAATTTTCTTTAATTTCACAATTAATTAAATAAAAAAATTGATTAAAAATTGTCTCATGTGTGACAAGAAAGATAGGTAATTACACGAGAAGAAAAATACAAATAAAGATTGTCTCATTTTTTTGAAAAAAAAATAAAGAATCAAATTTGTAATACAATACTAACTTATATTTAAATATAACAAAATCACAACAATTATGTTGTATATCATTTAGACATATTTTAAGTCTTAAACAATCATAAATTCACAAGAAGTCAAAAACAAATACTAATAACTTTTCCGTTACACCAAAATAAATAGTAGTTTACAAATTATAATTCAAATATGTTATAAATTTTATATGAAAAACACAAAATAATTTAGCTTTTTATATATGGAAGATAATTTTATTTTGATTTTGATAATAGCCGAACAAATAAAGAAGGGCTATATATGTGCCAGAACCGTGAGATTTTAGGGTGCAAATATTGATAGGAAGCACCCATAACTGATATAGCCATATAGGTAATAGCTATTGAGGGATCCATGAAAGGGAGCCTTTACTGGTTGATGCTATTAATAATTCTTTTTTTTTTCTTTTTTTACTGGTTGATGGTACGTGAACACGTTTTTAACAAGTGCATGCATACAGACATTATCGTAAACATGTATTTAATACAGGTGCCTTTTTAGAATTTGAATATTATTATATCCTTGCAATATATTGCGATATGCTAATCACCACTCCCTTCCTATGTTAGTAAAAATAAGGAATTTCATATTCTTTTTAACTTGTTGCTCTATGAAGATATTGACAAGTGATCACAATGGAAGTTAATTTTTCCGTTTGCTAGAACTAGAAATTGTATATATAGAGAAAGGAGGAAATTAGTATTTTCTTATTCAATAGAATTGTGACACATATTCTAATATAATTTATGAAATTACATGTTATTCTTCTAATTTTCTGAACTCCAAAATTGTTAATTAAAACTTAATAATTAAAAAATTTCGACATCTCATTCTATGGTGTCATTCGTTCAATCAATATATTGCAGGGACTCAATAAATAATTCCCTTCTTCCTATAAATTCACTTCGAAGCATTGTATGCTTATCTATTCTACCCTATGAACATGGGATGAGTGTGATACCAACCTTCTTGAAGAGTTGCTTGCTCTTCATGATTCGGTGAGGGGACCTATCACTATCATCCATTAAGAATTAATTAACAAATAGTAGAAACAATTAAAAGGCAACGAAATTCCATAATATTAGTTGGCATTTTCTTTTCGGAGATAAATTAGTTGGCATTTTTAAAATAGGTATATGCTCGAAGACTAAAGACTAAACACGTGCTGCAGGGGAATGTCGTCTGTGCAGATAGAAATGCCTAGACGTGGAAGATAAAAAATTTCAGACTTAAAAATTCTCACTTTTTTTTTTTTTAACTAAGGTCATTTTGGGATCTATACTAATTTGAATGTTCGGAGAACTCAGTTATAAGAAACTATTGCTCTCTCAATTGGCTTTTATTTATTCTCGTGACATGTACTTTAACCTTGATTGCAACAAGTTCTTTTAATCTCTTAATTAACCTTCTTATACATGAAGGAAAAATATGATAAAATACTTTTCTTGAAAAGAATGTTGTAATCACGTTTCATGTTTCTTTTTTCGGAGCAGTTTTCCATTAAATTTTCCGGGGATGGAAATTGACAAATATTATACTCTCTTGGGATACCCCTTTCGGAAAACTAGCCACATTAGCATGCCTAATTAATCCCACGTCTCATACATGATCATAGGTTACTACATACTCTATTCTAGTAAATTATTCTGGTCCACGAAATCACATTATTTTTTCTGTGAAGAGTTACAGACTAATATTTTATAGAGTTAATTACTAAAATTCATCCAAGGACCAACCTCTTGTGATAAATGCTACTATTTTGTACAGAGATCTGAGTCAAATTCTTAACCACATACATAAAAAAATATAATTATCTATCCATCATCATGTTGATAAATCACATTATTAATATATTGAACGACACTGACAGGCTAGAAAAGCTGTTTAAAGGCTGAAATTAATATTGATCCATTCATCTTAACAAATTGGTGGCTTCAGCAGGCAAGGGTGACCTTGGAAGATTACTGCTAGATCTCTTGTAATAGTTATTGAGTTAAACTACATAAAAGAAACAGATAGCCTTGATTTTCTCCCTAAAGGAATATAGCCAAATAAATTAAACAAGCAACTAAAATGAAAAGAGAAGGGACATGAATCTTGAGAAAAAGTAAAGTTGGATGCTGGTGTTGGAGTAGGTGCTTGATATAATAATAGTGAGCTAAACTTGTGGAGATTGATATGTGAGATTATCATTATTGATGAGCACACTCTCTAGGACAAAATTGACTGATGTAAGCAATGGTAAATCATCAATGATCAACTGAGCATGAAGATTAAAAGTTGAAGGTGTTAGAATAAATCTCTTAACCTGTGATATTATAAACTACAAAAGAAACACAAGTTATTAATAAAATGCAGAAATTACAGATCAAATCATACCTCCAGTCATTGTCATGAAGAGTTCCTTGTTTTGGTTCTTCCAAGCTCTCTCTTCCTCTCTCTAGATGGTGTATAAGTCTGAATTCGAAGGGATGAGCTCAGGGACCAAATTCATGTGCTTATATAAGCATTCTACCATCAAGAATGCATTTACTAGCCATTACCACTCATTATTGGCTGTTACAATTCATTAGTGGCCATTACCACCCATTAACAGCCATTCAATTTGGCTTCCAAAACTGACGAGCGTTACAGATTTTCAAAATGCTAGGACCAAATTATTACATTCTCCCACTTGGTCCAAACATTTTGACTTAATGCTCAATCTTCTTAAGAAATGAATATACGAATCATAGCGATAGTTGCTCCTATAACGAGTAATATCATCCATGTATTACAATATACTCAATTTCCCAAGCAATATACTCAAAGTGGTAATAAAACTTAATGAATAAACCCAATGTTTATTCTTGGTCCAAAACATAATTTTTCTCAAATAAATCAATGTGCACCCAAATATGAGAAAATATCATAATATAAAAGTTTTAATTTTAACATATAAGTATACAATTATAAAGTGGAACCAAGTCTCATTCTTTCTACTTGATCCTTAAATTTAAACGGTGGCATGCCCTTAGTTAAAGGATCAACGATCATCAACTCAGTGCTTATATGCTCAATGACTACTTTCTTGTCTTTTACTCTTTCTCTAATGGCTAAGTACTTAATGTCGATGTGCTTACTTTGACTTCCACTTTTGTTATTCTTAGCCATAAAGACAGCAGCTGAGTTATCGCAAAAAATTCTTAAAGGCCTTGAAATAGTATCAACTATCTTTAGCCCAGAAATGAAACTTTTAAGCCATACACCATGTGATGTAGCCTCAAAACAAGAGACAAACTCAGCTTCCATGGTAGAAGTAGCAGTCAAAGACTGCTTAACACTCCTCCATGAAATAGCTCCACCAGCCATTATGAAAATGTACCCAGATGTTGATCTACGAGAGTCAACACAACCAGTAAAGTCTGAGTCTGAATAACCAATCACATCTAGATTGTTTGTCTGTCTATACATAAGCATGTAATCTTTGGTCCCTTGAAGGTACCTCAGCACTTTCTTAGCAGCTCTCTAGTGGCCAATACCTGGATTACTCTGATATCTTCCTAACATTCCAACTGCAAAAGCAATGTCAGGCCTTGTGCATACTTGAGCATACATGAGGCTTCCAACAACTGAAGCATAAGGAATGTTTTTCATTTGTTCCCTCTCAAAGTCATTCTTTGGACATTGGTTCAAATTAAACCTATCACCCTTCACAATGGGAGCAACACTTGGTGAACAATCTTTCATCCGAAATCTCTCTAGAATTTTGTTAATATAGGTTTCCTGTGAGAGACCCAAAATACCTCGAGATCTATCTCTATGAATCTTAATGCCGATGACATAATATGCATCACCTATATCCTTCATGTCAAAATTCTTAGAGAGAAATTGTTTCACCTCATGTAGCAAACCCCGATCATTGGCTACAAGTAAAATATCATCTACATATAAAACAAGGAAACATATTTTACTCCCACTGACCTTGTGGTATATGCATTGATCCATGGGGTTTTCCTCAAAACCAAATGAAGAAATTATCCCATGAAACTTAAGGTACCACTGACGGGAAGCTTGTTTTAAACCATATATAGATTTATTAAGCTTGCAAACCAAATGCTCACCACTATTAGAGGAGAAACCTTCAGGTTGTTTCATATAAACCTCATCCTCTAAATCACCATTAAGAAAAGTTGTTTTCACATCCATTTGTTGCAACTCAAGGTCAAAATGAGCAACTAATGCCAAGATTATATGAAGAGAATCTTTCTTAGATACTGGAGAAAAAGTCTCTTTGTAATCTATTCCTTCATTTTGAGTAAATCCCTTAGCAACAAGTCTTGCCTTGTATCTCTCAATGTTGTCTAATGAATCCCTTTTGGTCTTAAAGACCCATTTACATCCAATGGCCTTTGCCCCATTAGGCAACTCTACAAGGTTCCAAACTTTGTTACTCTACATGGAACTCATCTCATCCTTCATGGCATCATACCATAAATTTGACTCTTTACAACTCATGGCTTGATCAAAAGTTTCAGGATCATTTTCAGCTCCAATATTATAGTCAGATTCTTGCAAATATACAATATAATCACTAGGAATAGTTGATTTCCTTACTCTAGTAGACCTCCTTAATGTTGCATCAACATTTTCTTGGGGATCATGTTGTTCAACTGGTTGTTCATCATTTTCATGAATTTGATGATCAACTTGATCTACTAGATTATCAACAACAGTTTGTGGAATGCCAATCATGTGTTGTTCATCATCCCTTTGAACTTGAGGGGTATGAATTACAAACAATCTTTCATTTGACGTGGAAGGTTGAGATTCTATATAATCAATTTCAAAACCTAAGTCCCTCAATTGATCACTCCCACTGATCAAATCATTTTCAATAAATTTGGCATTTCTTGATTCCACAATCCTAGTAATATGATGTGGACAATAAAACCTATAACCTTTATACCTTTCGGCATATCCAATGAAATACCCACTAATGGTCCTCGGGTCAAGTTTCTTCTCTTGTGGGTTATATATTCTCACCTCAGACGGACAACCCCAAACGCGCATATGTTTCAAACTCGGTTTCCAACCTTTAAACAACTCAAAAGGTGTCTTTGGGACAGCCTTGGTTGGAACACGATTTAATATATACACTGCCGTCTTTAGTGCTTCAGCCCACAAGGATTTAGGAAGATTGGAGTTGCTAAGCATACTCCGCACCATGTCCAATAATATTCGGTTCCTTCTTTCTGCCACACCATTCTGATTTGGAGAACCAGGCATAGTGTATTGGGCAACAATCTCATGTTCTTGAAGAAACTTTGCAAAGGGACTAGGTGTTTGTCCATTCTTAGTATATCTGCCATAGTATTCTCCACCTCTATCTGATCTCACTATTTTTATTTGCTTGCCACATTGGTTCTCAACTTCAGCCTTAAAGACTTTGAAGGCATCCAATGCTTCGTATTTGTTATGAAGCAAATAAACATTCATATATCGTGAATAATCATCTATAAAGGTGATAAAATATTTCTGACCATGTGCATCCATATCTGGACAACAAATATCAGTATGAATTATTTCTAATATGCTTGAACTCCTATTAGCACCTTTCTTAGACATGTTGGTCTGCTTACCCTTAATGCAGTCCACACAAGTCTTAAAGTCAGCAAAATCTAGAGTATTGAGTACCCCATCTTTCACTAACATTTTAATCCTCTCAATGGAGATATGTCCTAATCTCCGGTGCCACAACATAGAGGAATTCTCATTAATATTACACCTTTTAATACCATTTTGAACATGCATAGAACTATAAGTGGCATTATTTTGTAAACCAAGAAGATAAAGACCATCAGACAAGATACCATTCTCAACACATTCAGAATTATAAAATAACTCAAATGATGTGTCTTTGAAATTAAAGGAATATCCAAACGGTACAAGCCTTGAAATAGAAATCAAGTTTCGGGAAAAACTTGGTACATAAAAAGTCCTTTCTAATTTTAAAATAAAGCCACTACTTAAAGTCAAAATGCAAGTTCCAATGGCCTCCACATGTGAGCCTAGCTTATTGCCTGATAAAATGCTTTGCTCACTTCCCACTGGTTTCCTTAGGTTTTGTATACCCTGTAAAGAATTTGCAATATGAATAGCAGATCCAGAATCAATCCACCAGGTGTTAATATTAACACTAACCATATTAGATTCATAACATACTAATGAGATTGATTTACCTTTCTTCTCAAGCCATTTCTGAAACCCGGGGCAATTCTTCTTCATGTGTCCCTTCTTCTTGCAAAAGAAACACTTTGCCACCTTCTTAATATCAGCTTGAGGTGGTATTTTACCATTCCCCTTCTGATTAGCTTGAGACTTAATTTCTTTGTTCTTCCCATAAGCAGTAGTCAGTAATGCACTCTCACTCATTAATTCATTGATAGACCATTTATCTTTATGTGTGTTGTAGGAAATCTTAAATGGCCCATATTCATGTGGAAGGGTGTTCAAAATGAAATGCACTAGGAAGGACTCAGACATATCAACTTCTAGTTTCTTAAGTTGAGCTGAAATATCTCGCATTTTCATGATGTACTCACGCACACCTTTCACACTGGTGAGCCGAAGAGAAGAGAACTTCATGATCAAGGTGCTTGCTAAAGTCTTATCTGAAGTGATGAACTGGTCATCAATGGCCTTAAGCAAGTCTCGGACCTTTTCATGCTGGTCAACAGAACCACGCATCTCAGCCGAGATTTTGGTCTTAATGAACATCACGCTGAGCCGGTTGGATCGCTCCCACCGCTCATATAGCGCAACGTCAGCTGGGCTACTTTCATCAATGATTGCAGGTGGTTCGTCTTTCCTTATAGCATAGTCTATGTCCATCCACCCCAATTGTAAAAGAATTCTCTCCTTCCATATCTTATAGTTATTTCCTTTGAGTTCGGGAACATCACATTGAATATCAGAAAAACTAATAGTTTGAGAAGCTGCAAAATCCAAAGGCTTATGTCAAAATTTGAGGCATACTAATCTTAATTGTATCTTTTACCAATGTAAACATACCATAAAATTGAATCTTGTGACATAAAAATTTCCTGTGGGCTAAATTTTTAATTCAATAAGAAACAATTAAACCTTATGATAGAATAATCAAATTACTTGCTCAATATTCATGCTTTACGGGTACAACATGAAAATAATTTAATTTCTATCGTAAATATTTACTTTATGATAAAATCGATAAATTATATATACATCATGATGCCTATGGGTAAATCATAAAAATAATACGTCATTTTATCCCAATTAATTATACAGATATAATAAAAATTCTTGTGAGATAAAATTCATTATATAAGTATAATTAATTACAATATTATGTCTAATTCCTTATATGATCTTTAACCAACTTAATATATAATTTTAATCAAATATAGATGCTATGGCTAATCCATAATTAATCAAAATTATAAAGATCACTTAGACATAAAACTTTATTATATGAGAATAAATGGTATTTTGCATTTTAAAATCAAGATACAATATAATTATGAATAAGATTCTCATATAATTTTATAATTGAAATATAATATTATGCATTTGATTTCATATATATATGCATAGAATAAAATTTTCCAGAATATATTCATGCATAAATTAAATCAAAATTCCAAAAACTATAAAGAATGAGTATATAACGTATTAAAAACGATTGCATATTAGAAAATCTTTACTGGTTTAGTGGTCTGCTTGTACTACTGCAATCTAGGAGTTAAGGGTTTGACACCCAATTAGCGCAAAACGTAGGATTTTTTTTAACAAGGCAGAGGCAATTGTGGCTCTGATACCAAATGTTAGAATAAATCTCTTAACCTGTGATATTACAAACTACAAAAGAAACACAGATTATGTAGAAATTACAGATCAAATCATACCTCCAGCCATTGCTATGAAGAGTTCCTTGTTTTGGTTCTTCCAAGCTCTCTTTTTCTCTCTCTAGATGGTGTATAAGTCTGAATTCGAAGGGATGAGCTCAAAGACCAAATTCATGTGCTTATATAGGCATTCTACCATCAAGAATGCATTTACTAGTCATTACCACTCATTATTATACGTTACAAATTTTCAAAATACTAGGACTAAATTATTACCGAAGGTACCATAATTTTAGGGCCCCACACGTTGCATGATAACAACCACTTTAATTGTTGAATAAAAATACAAACCCCTTTAATTTTGACTTAGAATAGACCAAAACAATCCAGTAAATTCAATGATTATGTGCGTGAATTCACGCCAATTTGATCACTCTTTTGCTTTTCCCATATGAATTATTGTAGAAGTGAGTTGATGATTATTATTGTTTGGCGTGCCTAACTAAAAGTATATAGTGTACTGCCAAGATAAATGTAAACTATGAATCAATTTGCAGCTATATATACGTTGATTATAGAAAATAGTAAAAGTATATAGTGTACTACCAAGTGCATTCAGAGATAGTAACATTGGGTAATTAAACTCAAGATTTTCCAATTAATTAAAATGACAAATTTCTTTAGTAGTTTGTTTTATTTTTCCCTTTCTATGTAATCTCTCTTAGAAATTTACAGAAGATCAAAATAAAACTTTGGAGGATTAAGAAAAAAACAGCAGCCTTGTCTTCACAAGGCAGAGTGCGATTTGCATAATTTGCCTTCCACTCACACAACAGATCAATGATCATTGTAGCAAATCTGAACAAAAAATGTAACTTTCAAAAGATTAGGCGCCTACAAAGGCAAACACTGCACCTTCTAATTTGAACGTGACATGTCCTCCACTTGGTAGTTTTTTCACTTTGGACAAAAATTTCACATTCAAATAGCGAATCAAATCCTCACTTTTTCCCCATTTCCTATAGAGAAATCTTGTAGTGATGTGTCCAATAGAATATAGAACACTTAAAATTGGCAAGAATTGTTTAAGGTCGATCAATTAGATGGGTCTTAATCATTATGATCATAGGGATTTCATTAGACAATTAAGAAATTCTTATTAATTACTGCCTTTTACAACACACTAATTAACCCTATAGTGATCAAACTCATTCCAAATCCTTTGCTTCAATGAAATCTTAGAGACTGCTCTCAATTAGCTTGCTCCTTGGAAATAATTTTACATTGTTAATCATAGAATGTCAGCACTCTATTCCTTGTAATCCATTGCACTATGTAGTACCCTGCTTTATAATGATGGCTAGTGATTGTAAACTTCATCTCCCCAATTTCCCAGTGCGTGTTATAATCATCATAAGAGAGCATGTAGCATGTGACTTTATAATAAAAGAAGCATATACATGGGTGTAAATTACAAATACTCACCACATCAACATCACCGAAAGGTACCACGGCCGAAATGGTGGGTCACGGATATTCATGCACGGTAGTACGAGGAGATAATATTAGTGTTATTTTGATAAATATTATATTATTTTTATAATTTGTTATATAATGTGATTTTTATTGATCAAATTGTTAAATTATATTTATATATGACTAAGATTATCAATGTCAAATTTTGTCAAAATTAAACAATAATAAAAAAATAATTAAATGATTCATATTTTAGTATATTTTAAAATATTTATATTTTATCTTAATTATATGAATAAAATAATAAATAATTTTTGATTAATATAAAGTTTTGCATATATAATTTATGTGAAAGAAATTTTCAATCTAATAGTGAGTTTTAAGAAAATATTATCCAGATAAAAATTATAGAATATTATAATAGTTATCAAAATTATATCGATATAATTTGATATCTCTTTGAAAACAATTATACTATTTTTACAACTTAATATAAAATATAATTTTTATTGATTCAACCATTGAATTATAGTTCTATATTATTCAAATGTAATTTGTATTATAGTCATATAAAATGTTTACTACATTTTAGTTTTTCCTCACTTATGGAGAGTGCATTGTAACATGCACTATAACAGTTTGGACAGCTACTCAAAGATGCACTTATTAATTTTTTTTATCATGAAGCTAATTCGAATGGAATTGAAATTCTTCAATTACAATTGTTTATTGTAATGAATAACTTCTAATGGTTTAACAATAAGTTAAAACATGACCTTATTTCAGTACAGTTTTATTTAACATTTTGGTGCCAAGAGTATGACCCTTGATGCCGCCAAGAAAAATTTGTTCTGAATTTTCTTTTTTTAAAAAGTTACCTATGTATTTTTTATGGGAGACTTTTTGCTCAAAGAATTATTATAAACATTAAAATATAAGTATTGACAATTATATATTTAATAAATAAATTTAAGATTATTGATTAAACTAACATAATTTCATACTAATTAATTCACACGTTCGGTGATGTGATAGAAATTAATATATATATATATATATATATATAGAGGTATATTTTAGTTAAATTTCTCAATAAGTTTATAAGAAAAGAAAAGATAACCAATGTTTCTTTCATACATTAAAATCTAAATTATACACGTCAACATTTTTAAAAGTTTTTTATTAAATTATTTTCAAAGTGATGTATAAATGTTTTGATTTTTGGAGAAAAAATTTACCTTTTCAATTTTTTTCTTATAATTACTTATTACTGGACACAATTTTCTTTTATCCCTTTCTAAATGTCTTTTAGGCTGAAATCAGCAATCTGGCTTTTAGACTGAAAATAATTTCCCCGCATGTTTTGGAGTCGTCTTCCTTTTCTATCTTTTTACTCCCATTTGCTTAGAGATTGAAATTTTGCACTACAGTGAACAGTAGGAAATAATTGCATTTCGGGTGACTTTGGCTTCAGCTTCAGCAATTCAGTGATTTCAGTCTAATCTGTCTGTTACAATCGGTTTGACCACGAAGTTCCACCGAAAGGTACTAAAATAATGTAGATTTTCATTAACATATCTAAAATTTCAACTCTGAGCTATGTGACCAAGCCATATAAAATACAAACTAGTCATATGATCTTGACCTTCGTCCTTAGGAAGAAAAAGAAATTATAAAGTCAATATATAGATAATTACATCGATCTAAAAGTATTCAGCTATGTTAAATTTCTAAAATGATAAGTTTTATTAGAAAAAAAGCATCTATTATATTTTTATATAATAAGTGCTTAATGCTTTATTTCTTAATTAAAACCTATCTCTTTTAGATGTTTAAAATCAATCCTAAAGTCCAATTTAATGTTAACATTTTACATAAATATTTGCTGTTACCTGAAATCATTAAGCAGTAATTTGGATGCTAAATCTCTGGACTAGTAATCTTTACCATTTAATAGTGGACCAAAGTTTAATTAAAGTGGTGGGATAAGGGGCAAACCTACATTCCCTCACTCTTATAATTTGATCCCACACCTTCCCATGCTTATTTTTATTTTTGTTTTCCACTAAGCTCACAGTATAAATAGGGACTAAACTAAATCCGAAATGCACCATCACAGAAGCAATTAACATATTCTCCTCTCATTCTCACTCAAAACACAAAATCCTAACTAAGGTGAAAATGAAGGCATCACGCATTGCTTTGTTCACTTTGGTGGTGCTTCTTTTTGTGGCTGAAGTTCAAGTGTCAAAGGCAGTGACCTGCAGCCCAGTGCAGCTGAGTGCATGTGTGAGTGCAATAACCTCTTCAACCCCTCCATCAAACCTATGCTGCTCCAAGATCAAGGAACAGAAACCATGCCTTTGCCAATATCTCAAGAACCCCAATCTCAAGAAGTTTGTTGACTCTCCTAATGCAAGGAGAGTTGCTAACACTTGTGGAACTCCCTTCCCAAGGTGCTAAGGTGTTACTAAATTTGAAGTGGTTTTAATTTCTCTGCCTGATTATGCATCTTGATATCTATCCATGTGTTCTGGCCAGAGACCAGAGAGTGAAAGAAATTATATATATATGTGTTATCATATATATATATATATATATATATATATATATATATATATATATATATATACATATATGGTGTGGTTTAACGTCTCTATATATGGTTTAATGTTAGTGAGAATACTAGTCCTAATGGATATGTGATGCTTTGGTTTCATGTCATTCCATTTCAGTTCCATGGTGTGCTCTATCTCATCTTACGTAACGTTAATTAATTAGTTGTTGCAAAAGGCTGTATTTATAATTCAGAGAAGTATCTGTATCTAATCATATGTTTCCTCTTCTTATTAACTCTCTATCTATCTTATTAGTTTATAGTTGTTCATCACTTTGGAATGGAGTTGTCTGGGTAATTGACATTACTTATGAGAAAATTAAAGCATTCAACATAAATGTAACAAGCCATCAAGAACGTACATACAGAGAAAACAGAAAACAAAAATGTATTTTGGTTGCAGCATTGTAGTTGCCTTATGATTGTGGAAATGCCATAAGATCAGTATTTACACACTTTTTTCCCCTATTCTTGTATTTGTCATTCGACTCTCGAGTACACCCATCAAAGTTAAGAGGGAAATGAAAAAAGGAAACAAGAATATTTATATTGGTGGTTCCTCTCACTAACCGAGATTACCATTATTGACAATAATAAAGATTTCTACTAATTAATAATATTTACTAGTTTTATAGAAAATGTTTTTCAAATAATTGAAAATAAATTAGCATCTAAAAAAATCTCTGACTTGTTGACTCTTGAGATTTATATATACAATGTTGAAAACTAATCTTTGTGAAAGCTTTTTTTTTTCCTCTTATTTTAAATGAATGTTCATGCATTAAATGTTTTTCCCGTTTTGACAAAGATATTATTTTATTTATTTTTTACTTTGTATGACATGTAAATTTTTTCATACTTATACTTATATTTATTTATTTTCTTTGTAATGTTGTCTAGTCCACTGTGATTTGATGTGAATCATGCTCTTTGATGTAAGAGAGTTGATAAGTTCTATCTTTTTGGTTTTTTTAAGACTACAAAGACTCTTGTTTGTAGGATACGCCATCAAACTTATAATGTTGAAGATGCCTTAAAGTCTTGAAGTTCTTATCAGACAAATCATGTGACAGACGAAGGTTTTAATATACTAATATAGATGGACATGTTAAGACGTATCAAGTTATTACATTAGGGAAATCATTAAGAAAATTTGTAGTACATAAATATGTTTAGTCTTTATGAAAATATCATAATTTTACCAAAACAGCCTAACAGGATTGGTGAAACTGGATTAGTTGGATGCTTTTCCTTGCTCTCTAGCTATATATTATTTGTTATCGTTAAAACTAAGCACCAGATAATCTTATACTTTACATCACTTATTTATATCTCTAAATTTTAGGACATTAATTTATTTTTAAAAAATTATTATAAAAAATACTTTTATGAGTTTTAATATTTAGTATACGTTTTTACTGTATATTTAGTATACTTAATAACTAATAAGTATCACAAAGTTTTTTTTTTAAAAAAAATCTAAACTAATTAAAATGAAGTTGCTATATCCACTTCTCACCTTTTCTTATTCACTCTCCTTTTCAATTTGTTTTTCAAAAATATCTTCTTTCCATAAATAAATTTGTTTTAAAGTGTGCAATGTCATAATCGATGTGATGAGTCTCGTCTAGATTTGCACGTTCCTTTGTGGTCTTGTTGGTTTACTCTTTTTTCATAGAAAATGGGGAACGTGTAAAGGAAACACAACACCATGTCCTTGAAAATTTAAAAAATTCCTCTCAGTATAGCAATAAAAATATAATGAATAATTAATTAACTTGAGATGTGATTCTCAAAAGAAACTATCATGATTAAAAATGTATGTATCGTTATCTAATTATTATAAGTTATCTTTTGAATTATTTTAAATAATTATTTTAAAAAATAATAAATTTATCAAACATAAATTATTATTTAAATTATTTTATTTAATTAATAAAATTAATAAATTTTGTATAATTTATACTAGAATGCATAATTTATTTTCTCTAATAAAAAACAATTAATAAGAATTAAAACTAAATCAACGAATAAAAATTATTAACTTATAATAGTTTCCGGCTGGGGTTTATTCCCTTTTTTGTTAAAACTATATCTATTCCTAAACTCCAGTGGATCCGAAGCCACCTTCAGCTCTGAGTGTAGAATCCAAATCCTGAACCTCAACAACCTCCGGCATCACGATCTGCTGGATTATCATCTGTGCAACCCTGTCACCAACTTTTACTTCAAAATCAGTGTCTTAATGGTTGAACAGTATCACCCCTACGGGACCCCTGCAATCCGCGTCGATCACGCCCGCTCCCACATCGATCGAGTGCTTCCATGATAATCCAGATCGCGGTGCTGATAAACAAAACAAAACGGGGAGATTTAAAGTTAGCCCTCGGCTGGGAAAGAAAGAAGGGAGGGGAAGAGATTGCAAATTCGAATTCCCCCAAGTCATTCTAACAAACTAACATTTGCACAAAACACACCAAAAGGAGTGAAGATCTAAACAAGCAATCTGTGTGTGTTCCGCCATGAACGAAGAACAACAGTGTTTGCTTCTCAGCTCAGCTTCTCACTTTTGGCCCCCCAAAGGAGTGAAGCTATCGTACGGCACTGCGGGCTTCAGAGCCGATGCATCACTTCTCCAATCGACGGTGTACAGAGTGGGAATCCTTGCAGCCCTTAGATCGCTCAAGACTCGCTCCGTCATTGGTCTCATGATCACCGCCTCACACAACAAAGTCTCCGATAATGGAGTCAAAATCGCTGACGCAAGCGGCGGCATGCTCTCTCAGCATTGGGAACCCTTCGCCGACGCCCTCGCCAACGCCCCTTCTCCCCAACACCTCCTCCTGGTTAGTTAGCTTAACACTAATAATTTCTTCCCACACTATCTTTTTTGTTGAAACCGTGTTTGGCGAATGTGGTTATGTACAGTTGATAAATGAATTCGTGGAGAAAGAAGGAATCTCGGTGGATGGGGACTGGCAAGTCGAAGTGCTTTTGGGGAGAGACACGAGACCAAGTGGAGATGCTTTGCTTCAAGCAGCTAAACAGGCATGAGCAAGGTTTTAAATTACAATCACAGTTTCTTGGCGCTCCTTGACATTGTGTGGACAAATGCGGTCAAGTTGGTCACAGTTGGGTTGAAGACAACCAAACACCCCAAAAATCGTGACGTTGTGGCTGAAATCACTGTTGCAGACCCTTTTTTATAACCTTGAGGGTATAAGAGTCATCATAATTTTAGAAAATGGTCTGCTACTATGATTTCAGCAGCAATGTCAAGGTATTTGGAGTATTTGCGACCGCAATTGTGGTTGCATGAGCTGCATTTGTCTGCTATTCCCTCAATGTCAATAAACTCGATGAAACTACAACCTCAATTTAAAACCTTGAGAATCATATATGATTGGGAAATTCCACCATCTTTTATTTTATTGAGTGGATTTTAATTACATATAATTGAATGAAAATGAAGGGCGTCACTTCAATTGTTGGAGCTGTTGCGACGGATATGGGAATCTTGACAACTCCACAATTGCATTGGATGGTTCGTGCTAGAAATAAGGGTATGAAAGCTTCAGAGCAGGATTACTTTGAACAGCTTTCAAGCTCATTCAGGTTAGTCCAATCCTGATATTCTTGTGGTAGATGAACATTGCTTCATGTTGTTCCTTTCTTTTGTTGATTTTTAAACCATCAATGAGCACATCCTTTTAGGGTCATTGTGTGATTGGATCAGGTGCTTAGTGGATTTGATCCCAGCTGAAAAATGTAAGTTTGATGGGGTGAACGACAAAGTGGTCGTGGATGGAGCTAATGGGGTTGGTGGAGTGAAACTTAAAGATTTAGGGAAATTGTTGAATGGTTTGATTATTGAGGTTCGGAACAGCAGTGAAGATGGAGGTGTACTGAATGATGGAGTTGGTGCTGATTATGTGCAAAAAGAGAAGGTTCTTCCAAACAACTTTGGTTCTAAAGACACTGGGATAAGGTTAGTCTGCTGATAATCTTGTGTTAGAAGTGAAGTTCATGCAGGCAAGGCATGCTGCTTGACATTTCTATACTAATATGAAATTATGAAGTGTATATCTGCATCCCAGTAATATTCCAATAAATATGTTTAGATTTTCTTTCTAACAATTTAATCAGTCTGCAATTCTGCATGGCTACCTTACCGCAAGTAATTCCAACCACAATTGTAGAAATGGAAGGCTTGTTGTTCATTGAAACTTACAAATTTGTAACCATGAATTGATAGTTGTTAACATAATCCTTGAAATAATTTCACTTAAAAAAAATAATAAACAAAAACATTCGACTTAAAAGGACTAGGCTTCTGGCTTGTAAGTAATTTTTTTTTTCCATTTTTAATTGGTAGGGGGGAGGGTGTCTGTGATATGTGCAGGTTAGGGGAAGTAGGAGGAGGTCTTACTGAAAGCTGGATAAGTTAGCCCTACCATTTTAGTATATGTATTCTTTTAGTGTTGTTATATTGGTGTTCTTTATTATGGTCTTTACTAATGGAGCTAGTTCTAGTTTGTAGGTGTGTTAGTTTGGATGGAGATGCTGATCGGCTGGTTTATTTTATTGTGCCACCTAAAAGCAGTGGTAGGATTGACCTTGTTGATGGGGACAAGATACTATCCCTGTTTGCCTTATTTATTAGGGAGCAACTAAGCTTTCTTAATGAGAAAGAAGACATGAAAAATTGCCACCAAGCCCATGTTGGTGTCATACAGACTGCTTATGCAAATGGGGCATCTACTAATTACCTTAAACTGTTGGGACTTGAAGTCAATTTTACTCCAACTGGAGTGAAATATCTGCATGAAAAAGCCACCGAATTTGATATTGGTATCTACTTTGAGGCAAATGGCCATGGAACTGTCTTATTTTCAGAATCTTTCATAGAGTCGTTGGAGGCTAGAACTAATGAGATTTCTTTAGGATCCAAAGGTTTGTTCTGAGGTTCTGACTATTTTCACTTCACTTACAAGATTCAACTAAACATAAATGTGTGATTGTTAGTTTTAGGTTCAGAAGGGGAAAAAGCTGCTCTGAGATTATTGGCTCTTAGTAAGTTGATCAATCAAGCTGTTGGAGATGCTTTGAGTGGATTGCTCTTGGTGGAAGTCATATTACAGCATATGGGATGGTCAATAAATAAATGGAATGAACTTTATCATGATTTACCCAGCAAGCAGCTCAAGGTCAATCATTATTATCTTTTATCTTTTCTGTAACTAGAATTTTTTGCACTGCTGTCTGAAACTTATTTATAAGAAAATATAGTGTGGTCCCTCCCTTAGCATATGGATTGAAGTTACTATTCAATTTAAATATTTTAATCTTCCCTCCCTTAGCATGCATGTGCCAATGTAATATATGTGATTATCATTCTAGTGTCAATTTATTTGTTTTTACTAATTAATTCATGGAAATTCAGAAATTAATGCTTGGTTTGGCTTTTCTCAACTGTCAGGTCAAAGTTGCTGACAGAACGGCTGTTGTTACAACAAATGCAGAAACTGTGGTTGTGAGCCCTCCGGGTCTACAAGAAGCCATAAATGAAGAAACTGGTATCTTTTTTCAATTCCTTCTTTTCAATTTGTGCGACATGTTTGTTTGAATTACCAATGTGTTTTACCAACTTTCACATTGATTCAACAAGTGTCTAAGATTAATGAAAAGAAAAATGTAGTAACATAGTATGGCACCACTCCTTCTGACATTGAGACCAGTTGCACTTCTCCCCACTGATTGAAGGAGGCCGAAGGGAGAGGGAGGCTAGTGACATTTCTCCACACCAATTTTGCAAGATTTGTTGGAGGCTTGTTTTTGTAATGTGTATATATTGCATTGTTTTGTTCAAAGACAACATTGTTTTTTGGTTTTATCATTGCTTGCTTGCTTTTATTTGTGAAACCACCAAGAATGGGCAGAGTGAGGGAGGCAAGGAGGCCTAAATAATACCAAAATTGAATGTTATATTTCTGAAAAGTTGGTGTCTTGTTTATGGGATTATACTATTACTGTTATCAAGTCCAAGTGGCTTGGCAAAATTTCACTGACTGCGAGATATTTGTCAGTTTCATCCATCCATGAAAGCCTTTTAGTGTGAAAGATTAAAGTGCAGAATTTCAGTTTACTAATATTGCAGCTTGATACTCTTTCCTCTTCTGCATTTACAGCTAAGGACCCCCAAGGTCGATGCTTTGTGCGACCATCTGGCACTGAAGATGTTGTTCGTGTGTATGCTGAGGCATCCACACAGGAAGCAGCTGATACACTTGCCAACTGTGTGGCTAAGCTTGTGGATCAATTCTTAGGGTTCAATAGCTCGTGACATCACAACAGCTCCTCCTTCTGTGTCTTTTTAATTTCCATTTGACATTACAACAGAATGTACTTGGCTTTGAAACTTAGCTAGCCATCGTGATTTTCCAATAAATTTTCTCCTGCATTTTACTAAGCTTATCCGAGAGTATTTGAAAATCTTCTTGAACACTCTTACCCAATTGCCAGAAAAATTACATAAATAGAAGAAATAAAAAAGGCTTAATTTTCTTAAAATTTTGCTCCAAAATTCCCTTCCACTGTACCCGAATGCTAATCTGAACCTGTAGGGTGCCAAGTTGGAAACTTTTTCCCTGAAAAATGATGGGGTTATCAGAATTAGAGGAGCTACTGCTTCTTCAGTGGCACCCAGAATCTGAAAAACAGCAACATGTTCTGTATCGAAAGATGGTAATGCCTCTGTTGAGACTGATGTACCTTTCCCTGCTGATTACTCTGAGCTTCTGGAACAAGTAAGTGTTTCATTGTCCTCCCTTTGCACCAATCTTTTGTTCATTGCAACATTCAACTTTGATATTGATGGACCGATGTAGTGGTGGTTTTGTTAATTTGTTATATGTCAATCCTGTGTTGATCGACAAAAAACTTCGTACCCCATTGCCCAGAGGCTCTTCGCTATGCGAAGGTATGGGGGAGGGATGTTGTACGCAGCCTTACCCTTGCATATGCAAAGAGGCCGTTTCCGGATTCGAACCCATGACCAACAAGTCACCAAGGCACAACTTTACCGCTGCACCAGGGCTCGCCCTCCCTGTGTTGATCGACAGAGCAGGTAAATTTTACTCAATAAAAAAGGTTTCGAACCTACAAATATGCAATTTTTGTAGTCATAATCCAGGAAATATTCAAATATTTCATCAGTCTCCTTTAGATAAACATTTATTTGGTTCCATCTAATGTTGCTATGTAAGCAATTTGTAACGTGGCATTCCTATGTGGCAACACTTCGAAGGAGTCGCATAAGCATTTTTTTGTAACAGAAGAATAAAAACAGAAAGTTTCAACATTATTGGGATTATAAACAAAAGAAAGAAAATTACAAAGATTAAAAGTGAAAAAAACAAGTAGTATATTTACAAGAATGGAAAAGGTATTTAAACCACCCTAAACAATATAAGAAAAAATGGTTGGACTTATAGTTGTGTATCATGTACACTCAGACACATGCTAATTGAACACCAAGATTGGTGTCTTTGTTATTGAATCAACCAACAGGCCAGAGTAGCTGCAGATTTGGCTATAAAGGATAACAGACAGCTAATGGTGAGTAACATATGATAGTAGTTTTATTAGGAATTAGGAATCCAGAACTAAAGTTGCACACACTAAAGTGAGGAGCTAATCTATTATAGAGCCTGTAATGAAACCATCTTAACCTGGACCATTTGGCAGCACAGAAACAGAATCATCTTTTCAAATTATTCTTTCAATGGAAGCAAGTTGTTGGAAGATGCAGTGTTCCTAGTATGGTCATGGCTTAGAGCAAGGGAGACAGATTTTGTAATGCACTACAACCAATGGTCTAGTAATCTAAATGTAGGTTTTGGAAAATAGGACAGCTCATTAGTTGATGGATTGTATATTGGTACATATGGTAACTAGCTTGGATCCTATAAGGTCGAAATCCCTACTGGATCCAGTAGAATGCCTATAAACCTATTCTGTAACATTAGTACCTCTGGTACTCCCATTTATATATATATAATACTTTTGCTGATAAAAAAAACAGGAGATTGAGTTTCCCACAGCTGGACTCGGGTCTGTGCCAGGTTCTACATGTTTCAGTTTCATTTTTTTGGTTTGAGCCCTGTTTTATCATTGTTTCAATCTAAATGGAAATTGATTCATCTCACTCATTACATCACAGGTGATGGGGAAGGTGGAATTGAAATGACTGAGAGCATGCAATTGATTCGTGAATTTTGTGACCGCTTCATTAGTTCAGAGAAAGCCACACGAACAAGAATAGTAATCTTCTTGATTTAAAGAATTGTTCTTCTTTGTGCCCCTGGAATGTGTTTCTGGATGAAAAGCTTTCTCTACATGTAAAAAAGGGTTTTGTGCTCCTAGCATTTTTCAAATAACTAGGAACTTTTTGTTGTTTTAGTTTTCTTTTTCTTAGCATACAATCTAACTATGTTTAATGTTAGTTACAAGTCTCTTGCTGTATAATTCCAACTCAGCATATATACATCAATTATGATCGATACACCTAGATGCCAAGATTTAATTCCATAGTTTGATTGTTCCAAATAGCTCTAACTTTCTTGTTTATGTATGCGGTCTCCCCCTTCTTCATATGTTTGTTATCTAGAAAAGTTAGTCCTGTTCTCTAAAGATGGCCATGCAAAATGTTTTTATTGACATAATTCAACTTCATCACTTCCAGTTAAAATTGATGCATGACCTTTTGATCAGTTTTTTCCAGAGGCTAGCGAAGTTGACTTTGCCAGACAATCAGTTTTTAGTGGATGTTCTTTTAAGTTGGACTATTTGACAAATCCTTCATTTTTTGAAGATTTTGGCTTTGTTGAGAAAATAAAAATGTTAGACAGGGTGAAGACCGGAGATGAACTTTTCTTGGTTAGCTACCCATATTTTAATGCCAATGGTAAATCTAAATACCCTTTGTTCTTGTTGATTTAAACAATGAAAGTATCATGATTACTGCTCCCTTGTATTTCAGAAATACTCGTTGTGGAAGAACTTTATAAAGAGGTCTTGAACACTGAACGGAAACTGATTATTTTCAATGGAGAACTCGATCGCATAAGATCTGGATGTATCCTTTGCCAAATTTTGCAGCTTTTTAATATGGATCTACCTGCTCCTATCCCGCGTATATTAAGAGTTATTTTCTTTCAAAATATTTGTTAGGTAGTAATTAGAAAATGAGTTACCAAAGAAAATAGGGTCAAATATGTGATTTTGAGAAAACAACTACATCAGAAAGTCTCGGTCTCTTTCTTGCTTTTTTCAGAAAATAGTTATCCTTGATTGGATCAAGATTATCCATCATTCTTCTACCCAAAGCTTGCTGCACTTACGAATGCTAGAGGAAGGATACCACCATTTCCATCTTGTGATGTGGCCATTAAGAGGGTCCCACGATATTTGCCGTACAAATGGGTGTCGTCAACTTGTATGATTGGCTTACAGTACTTGAAAGCCTCTTTACATTGGCCAAAAGTCCAAAAAACTCTATGAAACGGACGGTGTTCGCGACTAACCGTATTCCCAACGATAAAATCGTCATGTAGTATTTGAAAATATGATCCAGGAGAATGATTTTGCATGTGTGTTTGTCACGACGAAAGTTTCGCATATGACTCATCCCAATCGCTATATTCAATTGCAATGGCTTTCTGTTTCGCCAACCAAGTTTTTTTGTACAACACCTTGTACGCAAATTCACTGTTAATCCTCTCTTGAATCAATGAAATTTTTATTGATGGATCTTCTTTGATCATGACTGTCAATAGAATAACAAAATTTAAATGACAATTAAGACTAAGCAATAACATAATATGAACATAAAATACGTACCTACTACACAAGTGGCAATTAAATCTGAATCAAGCTTCTCGTGATCTTGGGTCATGGTCATATTGAGACATGTGTGTGGTCCACTCCATTAAGTGACTTTTCATGAATCAATTTTTTTAGATAGAATTGCCCTCATATAGAAAGGGCAAGGACAATCTGCATTTTTATTCAAGCAACAAACGACATACTTGTCCCATTTGCTTTCAACCACTTTGAAACTTTGATGCACCTTCATAACATATTGTTTGACTGCATTCTTGACCGCATCTTTACTATCAAATTCCATGCCAACATATAATTATTGGCCAACATTAAAACTGGATGGCATCTCCAAACCACAAATGTCCTCCTCATCAGGATGACTTCAGTTGATATTATTATACTGCAAAGCATCATTCCAAAATGGATTTTGAATTCCTTGTACACCTTATAGTCCAAAAAAAAAAATTCAAATCATACTTATTTAGTCTTTAATACAATTGTCGTCAAATAATAAATGTATTGACGTATTTTTTAAGAGGAAATTGTACCTTCTGCTGGGTGAACAATTTTTACTGGTGGAATGATGTCGGGGACTTCATTGTCTGTATTAGATATACCGTCAACATTGTCATCTTCGTCTAAAGACTCTTCAACGTATGAGTTAGACACAAGATCATCATCATCATCATCATCATCATCTTCGTCAAGATGTAAATTGCTCATATTTGTTGGCAGTTGTGTCTCATCATTAGATAAATAATTTTCACATGATGTAAGCGAATTTGCAGAATGAAACATTGAACCACCAGCCACATCCTTTTCTATGTACAATTCTAGAACTGACATTTGTTGTTGTCGTTTAAAACTTTCCAGCATCGTTTCAACGTCTTCGTCATCACAAATTTGCAAGGCAATATATTTTTCTGACACTAAAAATCTACAACTGATAGCAGAAATAATTTCATTATTTTGTAACTTTACCTTGTCTCCAATTTTTTTCTTCAAAGCATTGAAACTAATTCCACGTTTAATCTGAATCGCTTTTTTACTGCCTTCAAATATTACACCATCATTATCTTCATATACCCTTCCATTGAAATACAACACTGTTATAACCGAATTCATCGTGTACCTACAAAAACAATATTTTAATTAATTATTTATAATAAATTCAAAATAGTAAAATGTAATCACAAAAAGTCTCTTTAACACAATTTGACATCAAAATTGTATTCTATAAAAAAATTATTAACTTTAAATATTTTTTATGGTAAACACTTAAAAAAATAAACGATTCCAAGGTAGTAATTTTAAAGCCCAAATAAACCATAAACAAAGTTAGTATTATTTATAAATAATTCATTTTCACAATAATAACTTCAACATACGTACTTCAAATAAATATAATGGGAAAAAAATTAATTTTAAATACCGTTCAAGTTGAATGCTCATAAATTTTTAACACACACCAACAAATCATGAAGATCAATCTTATCTAATTAAAAAATTACTATAATTTTATATTAAAATAAATTTCCACACTCAAAATACTTACTTCAAATAATTATGATGTTACAAATTTTAACACACTAACAAAGTATCAACACCAACCTAATCTAATTAAAAATATACTAAATATTTCATATTTACCAAATTTTTTCGGGACTCAAATATTTTCTTTAAATAAATATCATGACAAATTTCTTCTATTTTATACACACAAACAAGCATATAAAATATAAAAATAATTTAATTAAAAAATTATTAAAAACTATAAATTCAAACTACTCTAAAAAATGACTTAAAAATTATTTTATAATACAAATTATTTGACTGAAAATTACGAACCTCATTCACAAATTTAAGTCTCAAGAAGCAAATTTCAAATCTTATGCGGACAAATTTAAATCTCAAAAACGCTCACACTTTTTGAAAGCTGAAATCTAGTTTTGAATATACACCAACACTGAAGTAATTTAATTAAAAATTTGATGACAAATTTCTTCTATTTTATACACACAAACAACCATATAAAATATAAAACTATTTTAATTAAAAATTTCATAAAAGCTATACATTCAAACTGCTACAAAAAATTACTTAAAAAAAATTATAATACAAATTATTTTACTGGAAACTACGAAATAAAATATAAAACTAATTTAATTAAAAAATTAATAAAAACTATACATTCAAACTGCTATAAAAAATTACTTACAAAAAATTATTTACAAAAAATTATAACACAAATTATTAATTTTGAAACTAGATTCAAATATTTAAGCCTCAAATATGAAACCTTATGCAGATAAATCCCTAAACACTCACAGTTTTGAAAAAAAATTATAACACAAATTACAGCAAATATGAAACCTTATGCGGACAAATCTGAGCAAACAGCAACATACTTAAAAAAAATTATAACACAAATTATTAATTTCGAAACTACAAACCTGATGAAACCTTATGCGAAATCCCTAAACACTCACAATTTTAAAAACTGAAATCTGAGCACACAGGCAACATTGAAATGAA
The DNA here is from genome assembly GCF_000004515.6 of Glycine max. Classification (NCBI taxonomy): domain Eukaryota; kingdom Viridiplantae; phylum Streptophyta; class Magnoliopsida; order Fabales; family Fabaceae; genus Glycine; species Glycine max. The sequence continues at coordinate 8,908,160 of NC_038243.2, read as the reverse complement.
TTTCGCGTATATAAAGCCCTTAAATCGCCATTAGTAATGGCTAATCCTTGTGCCCTAACTCGCCAATGGGAGTTGCAACTTGCCCTTAACTCGCCAATGGCAGTTGCAACTCTCCTTTCTCTGAAAAAGCAAGCCTATCACTGAAAAACCGAGCCTACGGCCTGAAAAAAGCAAACCTGTACATGCACCTCCTGCAAAGCAAAATCGCCAATCAAACCAGCGGTTTCTGAAACCACTGGCTGACTCGCCAGCAGTGGTGGCAAGATCCACCTTGGGCGAAGTCGCCAACCCTACTAGCGATTTACTCGCCACATGTGCTCTCCGCAGTGAACCCGCCATTGGCAATGGCGGTTTGCTTCGTACTGCATGCATGGTACGTGAAAAACAGCCCCCTTAGGTAAATTCTTTCAAAACTACCCCATTTGGGAAATTAGTTTTTAAAAGTGTCCCATCTGGGGAAATTTGCCTAATGGGAATCCAATGAATTGGATTAGCTTATGGGGAAAAAAAATAGTCCAAAACAATAATTTTGAATAGAGAAAAGCGCCAAAATAATGAGCATGTACAAGATTTTAATGGTACTTTACAAACATAAATCCATTACAAATTAAGCAAGTTTGTCAAGTGATTCCAGCCCATCAACCATGGCCTATTGTCAGATGGAAGCACAAAGTTCAGCTCAAACATCTCCTTTGACATGTTGCCTCCTGTCCTGAAACTCACAAGCTTTGCAACTATCTCTGCACTCTCCTGTACATGGATTTGGTCATGAGGATCAGTCCAAAGCTTGCTGATAAACTGCATCTTCCTCTGCTTCCCATCAAGAGGGACATCCCATTTCATATACAACGCCTCCCTCTCCTCCAGCGACAAACGTGATGTCAGTCTCTTGGCTAGAAATTCCCTTTCTCGTTTCAAAGCTCTAATGCTGCATATTATAAAATGTATATTCAATGAAAAATTCTCATTCATAATGATGCATAATAACTCTACTACACATCTATCTATATTACTACACAGTGCAAGATATATTATACTCGATGAAATTTTCGGATCCTTTAAGGGACTTTTATATGAGAGAGTGAACCTTGAAGACAATGAGATAGTAGGTTCTTCTCCAACATGAGGAGCTGGGCTTGCATTCCCAAGTTCTGCTAGGTGTTGCTGCAACCATGTCAAACGCCTTAGTTCTACTTCCATGTATATTTGATCGGCTGGGTCTCCCTTGAATAACAAATAAAACTGGGTCCTGTGAATAATGGAGACATAACATAGATCCCATAATTCAAGAATCTGCTGCCGCTGCTCTTTAAATGCTATTTGCCACGAAATCTGGGGCTCCTCCGGTTCACATGAGTACTCTTCATTGTCTATGTTGTGGCCATTTGCTTCGTTTGCTTCAAGTTCAAGCACCTAGATATCCAAATAGAAGGACATGAGTCAAAAGCTAATGGAAAATACATTAAAATGAAGAATGTGCAATGGCATTGAAAGTAGGAAGGACTTTTTATATATATGTATATGTATATACCTGGCAAACAAGTAACTGCTTTTGGTACTGCAGTTTGGCTACACGTTCTTTCAATTCTGTCACATATGCTCTTATACTTCTTACATTCTCCTCTGCTGCATTCTGAAACATTTTCTGCATTTTCTTCATGTTAACTGAACTAGAGCGTCGATAAACTGGGGTATTTTCCTTTGATGAAACATCTCCAGCTTCTTCACTCTTTGATGGAGTCTCCTTCTCGGACTCAGGAAGAGTATCAGTTGAAACAATATCATCATTCTCAGGGGCTCTATTTTCAACATCAGATTCCAAAACTTGCTGCGTAGCAGATAATGGTGAGCAGGGAGATCTTAGGAAGTTTTGGCGATTGGCAGCATTGCTTGAAGACAAAGGAAGCAACTTTTTCCTTTTGTGTTCCTTTTTATTCTTAGGGGATGCTTCATTGGGTGAGTGTTGGAAGTTGTTCGGGAGAGACATCACCAACTTGTCTATGGACCTTTGAACATTTTCAAGCTGCTGTTCAAGATTTGCAATGGTGCTTCCTTGTGAATGAAGTCGGGTAATCTCTTCCTTGAGATTAGCACTGACACTCTTGTTGATAGAAACCATGCTTCCAACTCCAACATTCTTGGGTGTTATTGACCTAACAGCACGCATTTCCCTTATTTCTGCTTGCAGCTTTGCAATTGTCTCAGCTGCATCTTGGTTACCTAGTCTATGACATGCCACTTCCTTTTGTAATACTTCCAAAGCTCTATTGGCTTCTTCGCCCAGCTGCTCTTGGAGGTGCTCAAGTTTGCGAATTTCATGCATAAGGGTAAAAGGAGCAGTAGAGGATTGCCTCATCGACTGTCTTAATATTGAGCTTCTTACTCTCTCACATCCTAGCTCTGGTTTTAGTGATGATAGTGCACCAGTGAATGACAGGCACTTCTTGACTGGCTGATGCGGTGATTCAACTGGGTTTGAGACCTGAAGTGCAAAAAGTTCTTAAAAGTCAGTTGAAATGAATCATGACAGAGAGAAAGGGAGAGAGAGAGAAAAAGAAACCTTCTGGTCATCCTGAAGCTTTCTGCGTAATTCATCCACCTGAGTTTGTGCAAGATCTCTCTGGCGTCTCAGCTCTTCAATTTCCATTTCCATCTGGACAAAATCCGGAAACAATATTCAGTACTATGGTCATACTTGTTCCTAATGATCAGTTTTTTTTTTTTTCTTTTCAATTTACCTGTTGAATTTTCCAATCCTTTTCTTTAGATGGATCAGGAGTGCGCAACACTGCCTCCAGCCTTGCAACTTCTTTTTGTAAATGTTTAACAAGCTGCTTGTCTGATACAACCTATTGACAAGAAAGCTGTCAAATTTTCTTCTGCTAATTTGGAAAACACAAACAAATCATTTGGCCACTGCGAACCAATAGTTACCATGTTAACATGAGCGTTATTTGTTACTTCCTTTGCCCTTGTAGCAAACAGGAGAGTGTTTCGTGATTGCTCTACATGGCTTAGTGCTGGACTCAAAGTACAAACAATTGCAGTGCGTGCATTCCCACCAAGGGAATGTTGCAATATACGTGTGAGCTTTGAATCTCTGTAAGGTATATGACCACTTCTTTTTCCAACACTGCATATGATGATATGAAAACAAGCAGTTAGAAGAAGGTGAACTCAGTACTCATTTGTAATGCTGCTACTAGATGATATTTGCCATTATAACAACCCAATAAACTTTCTGTAAACAACAGTGATCCTGACCTGAGCTTCCTGATAACAGTTGTAAGAGTCATCAAGCTAAGGTTAATATGGCAACCTTCTTTCAGCCTAGTGCCATCCGCATGTGTCTGTGCAGCCCTCTCACTTCCAGCTAGATCAACAAAGTTCTGCAATCACAGACATGAGTTATTCAACAAGAACTAATCTGTCCATTCAAAAGTAGATAAGTGGGAAACAACAATTACCAAGGTTGCAACAAAAGATTTCACACAATCAGAATTTTCACGAAGAGTACTTTGAATTGTCTGCAATATACACCAAAAAGGAATAAAATAAAAAATTGTTTCCATAAGTTATGAGGGAAAGGAAAATAAGATAATCTTTCGAGTTCCAACAAATAATTGTACTATCACTTACCAGTCTTATTATTTGGTGAGACCGCGAACTGTTATCATTTAGAGCAGTTTCACCAACCTGCCTTTGAGCTGCCATATAAATCAAGTTGAGTATGTTAAATTGTTTCAGTAAGGAAACAGGTATATACTTCATGCATGACAAGAGAGATTCCTACCTTCACAAATAGAGATTAAATGTCTCAAATGCCTGTCATCTTTTGCTGTTTCTTCCACTAATTTCTCAACAACAGTACCTTTCTACAATAACATGAAGGAAAGGTATATTGCTGAATTAGCTCATTAAAAAATGAAAAAAAGAAAGAAACTTCAAAAGATTGTCAAAGATGGATATTAAAATATGAAATTACAAATCCAGGACAAGGAAGCAACTGAATTTTGTGCTTATTAATTTAAAAATGGGGAAAATTGAATATTACCTCGGGATCATCAAGAAGCTTCAAACTGCGACCAGATTCTGAATTTAACAAGTCCCTTACATTCTCGTTGTATATCTCTAGTCCAGATATTTTTATAGTGAAATCCCTTTCAGGGCTCTGTAATAATTGAGAGATTAGTCACAATTTAACAACCTCCAAAATCCTATCTAATTTTTTCATACATATATTAGAATTAAAATTAGACAAAATATTGTCTTCATCTAGCAATAAGAATCCAATTTTACAACTGATAAAGAATATAACTTACAATGTAGCTTTGGAAAAACTTACATTCATAATATGCTCGTAGATATCATTGACAGCCTTCTCTGTTATTCCTCTCATTGTGTATGTCTTTCCACTGCTAGTTTGTCCATAAGCAAAAACTGTAGCTGCAATGAATAAGCATGCAATGGTTATGTAATGCAAATGGTCCTTAACAGTGTCACAAATCATAAGGAAGGTTAAAACAAAGATACAAATATCTGAAACAGTACCATTAATGCCGGTTAATGCAGATAATGCAATTTTCTTCACTCCTTCTTCATACACTGCCTCAGTTACTGAAGCAGGACCAAAAACTTTATCTGCAAGGCAAAAAGCTATGTCAACAAATATTTAAAAAAAAGGATGACATTAAATTAAGAAAAGGATAAAAGGAACTATGAACTGATAATGAGTAACAAAATTAAATCAAGGTGAACAATTTCATTAGATACCAAAAGTAAATGATGCTGGTTGAGAAGCGCGTTCATGTGCCGGTGGTTTATACACAATAGTATAATCATTGATGCAGTCCCATGCCACCTGATCTTTAGCCAATTGCTCCCTTCTGTTCAAAGGCCTTAGCCTCACTGTGACCACAATCTTCTCTTCCTTAGCTCTTGCCCCTCCCGGGGTTGATACTGGAGTCCTATCTATATTCGAAGCTGGTGTTCCAGGTGTTTTCACAGTCATCTTCTAGAAAAGTCATAGTGGAGAAATCATCAACAAAAAAATAATAGAAATAAAATTCAGTAAATAGAGAAGTCCACATTTATAATTCAACTGGGGTTAGTTCACTAGTTCCATAAATAATTTCTGTTCCTGATTATGTTCAACACGGAATTGATGTCAGATCAAAAGAAATCTCTTCCAATGTACATATATGGTGCTAAAATTAAATACCAAACAGAAAGCTTCAACTTTAAAAAAAATAATAATCGGTTTAAGATTTTATCAAAAATAAAATGAAATTCAAATGAATTTTAGGTGAAGACGTAGTATAGATTCGCCATGGAATAGTCAAATGAAAGGATTAAGGTTGGAAGAACATGGAAATGGAATGAAATTGAATTTTAGTGCACTAAACTCAAAAAAAAGGAAAGATTACATCTCAATTCAAATTCGACGCTAATTTTAAGCATTAAACTAAGCAAAACCATAAATCAGGAAAGTGAATAAATAAGTGTCAAAATCCTCAAATGAAAAAACTTGATCAACAGATCAGAAAGTTCAAAACGAAATCCACAAAATAAAAGGAAATGGAAGCATAAACTCACATCAACGTTAGTTGAGTAATTTCTTCAACTCAGACTCAGGAGAAGAAAGAAGAGAAGAGAAGAGCGTGCGTCGAAACTCGAACCTGAAAATTAAGGTTGGGAGAACAATCGCTGTGTGTGTGGCGATGGTGATATAAATGAATGGAAGGGCATTGGTGTGTGTGCGCGACACGAACATTTCATTTGAATTCGGAGAACCCTTCTAACGGCTAGTTTTCATTTTTTCCATTTTTTTCAGTTTATTTAATTAACTGATTCTATTGTTTTAATTATTAATTATTAATTTAATTATGCGTTCTTCCAACGTTTTCATTCGCCAGATAATCATTGACAAGACACTCACGCAGTGGGGGCCCCGTTTTGAATCGTAACGTTTTGTGTTTTGTTTTGTTCTGACATCGTTTTTTTTCTCGCTTTTATCTAATTTAAACTGTTTGTTATCCGACAAAAAATATCAAAAAGAAATGGTTATTTTATTGCAGTGATTTTTGTATTTCAATTGTGTTTAGGCATTTGGAGAATTACTGTTGAAATTGCAATTTTTTTAGCATTTTTTACGTGCCTAATATAATGTTTGTTAGAAGTATAGTATCAATTTAGTTAGTCTAGTATGGTTGGGTGAGTGTTTACAAATTTAATTTTAAGTAATCTTTATATTAAAAAAATTAAGTAAAATCAATTTTAAAGTAAAGTGTTGTGTGTTTATAAACTTATATTTTATTAATAAATTTATAACAAAATTTAGCATAACAAAAGCACCTATAATATTTCATCTAAATTTTACAAAAATAATAATCATACATCTATTTTCTTTTCCATCCTACTTTTATTCCATTTTTTTCTCTATTGCTCTCTTTTTTTTTATTTCATCATTTATTACATTTGTCACTTTATCTATTTACTTTGGGATGGTAGAGGTTAATCAGACTCTTGGTCAGTGGTCATGCGTTTGTGAGGTTACATATCTTAAATGAAAATATATCCTAATGATGATCATAGTTTGCAATATTACTATATAAGGTTCGTGATACGGGGTGTAAATCAATTGTATTACAATAGAGTATTGCAAAAATTATTTATGGAAATAGATAGTATTGTTGAGAATTTTGTGGAAAAAAGTTAGTAATATTATAGAATCTAACAACATAGTTGTATTGATTTTTGGTTGAAAGAAAACAGATGCGTACATTTTATGAGTATAGAAAAGTGTTTTATTTAATTAGTTTCTTTCTGATTTGTTTCAAAGTTTATTTTATTTAGAGAATAACAAAAAAGAAACATTTATGAAATTGTTTCCAAAGTTTATCCCGTTGCATTACAAGCTGTAAGAATGAAGTTTTGTATCATCACCAATCAATACACATTATGCTTTCATCATAAAGTTTCATACTATTTCCCAACACATCTTTTTACTTCATCAATGTGAAAACTGAACAATATTATTTCATTAGGTGGGACCATTGACGCTCCAATGTGCCTATTTAGACAATGCATATTTAGCAAATTTTTCCTTACTTTAATAGTCAAATTGTGACTATTGGGCGACAACCGCTTATTTTCAGCTAACATTTTTTAGAAAACCTTTGGGGAAAAAGGATTATTTCCCCCATATTAATCCTATCCAAACATGCCACTAACACTGCCAAGAGCTCCATTCATACTCTTCCAAATAATAGAATTTTAAGTACATCACTTATTTTGAAGTAGTAGAATATTGTACAGTAGCATCTAATTTCCTCTCCCCAAGTAGTAAGGTGTTCATCAGATACAGACTCGGCCAAAATTGTACCTTGTTATACAGAAAAATCTACACATTTCATCCATTTTTTTCTAAATCACAACAACTACCAGTAAATATTTAAGTCTAAGAAAAACTCAACCATTATTTTAGCTGAAAAGTCTGGGACCATCTAGGTTAATCCCACATATATTCTTCCTGGTGAATCTCTTTCGCTGTATGTTTAGCTTTTCCTCCCTTTCCCATAAGGGCCCTTCCACTTATGTGACAGTTTTTCTGCATACAAAACCTCTTTTCTTTTAATTTTCACTTTAGCAATCTCTCTTTTTTTTCTCTATTTTTTTTACTTTAGCAATCTCTATTTCATTTTTCACTTGAGAAGAGCTCATCTTTTCAGCTGCTTATGCAATGTGAAACAGGAATTCACATTAGAAATCCCAACACCATCAGTCTCTATGGATGGATTGATGGATAGATGGACCATACCAAGCTTGTATAGAGCAATGAACACAGAAATTTAAGGCTAATAACTTTAGGATTTAGCCATGAGAATGCAACGACAAAGTCATCTCATTTGCTTCACCTGTGGTATGTGCTATGCGATACGAAGAACTGATAATCAGGGTGATTCGCCTGAAGCAGCCTTAACCAGTTATCTGCAGCCTGCAAGAGAGAATTTGCTAGTTGGCTCTCACTAACTCCATTTTGTATCCAAATAGATCGATCCCTTTAACTTGTAGGAAGCCATTGCGAATGTCGGTAAGGAAATCTTTGGCACACCGCCATCCATGTCATTTGGATAAACCAAAATTGGAGCCTGAGTACTTCCATTTCCTGCAAAATGTAATCAAAAGAAAGTTGAAAATAAATTAAAAAGTTATTAGCATTGCACATAAACTGTGATTACTTCATTTTTTGCAATAAAACATTACTTATATATAAAAACTCAGATAAAATCAATCAGCAAGTGAATTTTCTTGTTCTTATTTGACCTTCAGAGTGCCATGCTTCTAACAAATGCAGGAACACTTGCAGTAAAAATATTCACAACTGCACAGTTTGCAGCTTGAGTACAGCTGGTCCCACTCTGTTTTTGGACAACTGCATTCAGCCACTAGCAACTGTAGAGGTGTTAGTCATGGGATTGTAAAGTGATGGGTATCTATATTTTTCCAAAACAGGAATTAATAGTAATGTATCTCTCTTTCTTTGTTTCCACACCTCTTACTATGTTATCATAATCAACTACACTCCTTATCCATCTTGAATTATTTTGCTCATTTCAAACATAAACAAGCACTAAAGCACAATATGATTATCTTTATTTACAAGAGTTAGTTGAAGAAGCACTTATTAATGTCAAATAAAAGGAAAAGATAGAAAATAAAAGCTTGATTCAGTAAATGTGTGCCATTGGGGTAGATGCTGTAGTAGGCGATAATAGAGTGCTATTCATAACACAGCCAAGCAGTCATCAGCTGCTATTTTTTTCCAGTGGCAACATCACATTTATCTGTTGTGACTATTGAAGTTGCAATCACCTAAAATGACGACATTTCATGAATGTTGACACTACAACTGTGAAATACTTTCAGAAACTCATTTTTGCCCTCAACCTTAATGTAGCAAAGGAATTTTCAGGGATTTTGTTTGATTTAAAGAAAAAGGATCAAAAAGGTTTTGGACAAAAACCCATTGTCTTGTACATTTCAGCCTTTTACCTTCATTTCAACCAAATCCCATCGGACCCATTGTTCATCAGCATTATTCCAGCCAAGCCCGAGGGTTTACCGGCCCTGCTGCATTTTCCTGCCAAGCATCTCTTCTTTAAGTCTTCACCCTTGTTTCGTAAGTTTCTGTGCTCTTTAGTAGCTGCGAAGTCTTTTTCTTTTTTGTCTCTAGCTATTCACAGTTCTGTTTTCTTCTTGCTTCTCATTCCTTGTAGGCTTAAACTTATTTGATTCCTTCACTTTACTCATATATATGACTATTGATTATTACTTATGCATTTGTATTTAATTTTTATTGTTTTTAGCATTTATACGTGCAGCATATATTGTTTAACCTATATCTAAATTTCAGTATATGACCGATCTATGCACTATACCACTATAACATTTTTTAGACTGGCTGCTATGCGCTGCCATCTGGATTGATATGCTATGGTAGATGACCATCTTTCATATTTGATTACCAAAAAAAGAATATTTACTGGAGAATTTTATGTTCTTGAGATATGGTAAACAGGAAAAGAGGAAATAAGTTTTAAAATGAATTAATACATTTAATACTATTTACTCCAAATGAGTGCAGAATCTTGACATTAAAATGCATGAGTGCATCTAACAAAAATGAGCCCATTCAATTGATGAATCATGATAAGCTAGAACCACAATGCCACTTCCGATCAAACAAAGGGTTAAAGTTTCATGATTACCAGCCAAGGGTGTATGGAGTGTATGGTATGTAAGAAACCAGGCATCTAAATCTTTTAATGTTGGACCGGTGGGTATTCGATATATAGGATACCTGAAAGATTCCATTACAAAAACGTTAGTTGGCACAAAGGACAGCACTAAAGCAATAGATCAAGTTATTCTCACCATGCTACACACATCCAACTGGCTGGCAACAAATCACAAATTCTTAGTGATTTGAGGCTAGGATAGTGGTGTGCAAGATCAAGTATCTGTCCAAATATAATAAAATACATATGGATTGTTCAAATTAACTGCAAATAAGCCACATATTAATTGAGACCAGTACTAACCTTGTCAGAAAAAGGTTCACGGCTATAAGGAGGATCATGATCAAAATACTCAAAAAGAAGATCTTTAGGATTCCAAGTTTCACTATCATCGGTAGAAAATCCCACTTGCATTGTATTGTTATTGTGTTTATCATGTACAGATAGCCTGCTCATTTCAAACGAAGCATCACCTGTATGATATTGACTATTTCTTTGTGCTATAAAAAGTTCTGATCTTTTTCCAAATTCACTGTCACTGTTTCCCTCACTGCTTGAATCTCGGCAGTTCACTGGTGTACCTAATGACAACAAAAAAATCAGATCATGTTATAAACTAAAACACAATAGCACATTCTTCAGAAAAATGCATAATAGCATAAAGGAAGCAACAGATTAACATACCATGAAAATTATAACATTAAATTCCCAAAATACAGAACCACATTGACAACATACAGTAATCTCAGTAGCCAGAAAGAAAGAAGGAGAATGAAGAAAGAATGCAAGATTTTCCAATAATTGAGATAAAAAAAAATGTCTTAGTTTACCTAAATTAACACTAATTGGTAGTACAAAATGACCCAATTCCACAGAGCACAAGAGAGATCCATGAAGCACCACATCAAAACAAATTATATATAAATCAGATGCACAACATGTTAAATTTAAGAACAAAAATTCTCAATTCCCTCAAATGCTGCCTGTCTGCAAGAACCTCACAGTCAACAGCCATTAATTTGCACTTACAAATTAAAAAAAGTCTTTTACCAAGGATGAAAAGAGGATGGAAAATGTAAATGCATAAAAAAAATAAACTCTAATGGCAAAACAGCAAAAAGGTTTGTGATCTAGTGCAATTCAAGCATAACCAAAATTTCATGGTAAAAAATCAGAATCAAACCCATCTTATTCACTATAATAATCAGTTCCCATCCTAATTCTTCCCAATTTTTGCTACAATTTTCAATTCTTTCACTTTTTATATCTACGACAAGCATACATTTTACAAAATCTAAAACCACAAATGCATTTAACTTTTGTTGATTTCACCTTCCAACCAGTGCTACCAACATAATCAAGCAATTCATAAAATCAATTTAACCATAACACAGAACAAACAAACTACAGAAAAACTATAACCATGTTTCCAGTGATCAGTGTAGTCTCAACTCAAAGTTACAAATTCCTACACACATAAAAGCATGGCTCTACAAATGAAATGCCAATACCTTGGCTTAGCATTTAACTTCTTATCTGATTGACCATATAGTTGAATAGCCGACAAATACGGAACATAATATTGCACAACAGATATTCTTAGATCAAGTACCAAAGGGACATTCATCAATCTTATGTCTAAAGCAAGTAAGTAGTAAATTATTCCTGCTAGAGTTAACATTTCATCAACAGACCAAAAAAAAATGTTTGTTAAGAATCAAGAATTAAGATTAAGATTCCCGTTGAATCATTCAAAATCACATTTAAATACCAGCTAACATGATTTTAGTTAGATGTTCACATATTTGGTCACACACTGAGGAATTGATTTTGAGTTGAAAGAACAAGTAACTTTTGTATCAGAAAAAAAAAAAAAAAAAAACTGAATTTTGCTATCAACTTGCTTTTATAAGGAAAACATCCTAACATAAATCACTTCACTTCAAGCTCAATTTTAACTAAAATCAATTTCATTCAAAATTGATTTTGCCAATTCTCACACAAGCATACACTAAATGGAGCATGTTGTACCCTCCAAATCCCACAAACCAAAAACCATAACTTAAAACATAGCTCAATTGCATAAAGAACAAGATGAGATGAACCTTAGCCAAATATTGAGCTGTGACTGAAAGAGTTGTGGACTCCAAAAACCTATCAATGTTACTAGCAGGCTCTACAGAAGGGCAAGAAGATGGTTTGTTCAACGAGTATGAAGACTCATTGGGATTCCCATTCTCAGAAGCAGCAAGTTCCCTCTTTGAAACGGAATCAGTGCTCTCAGTTTCACCACCACTCTTCTCTCTCTGAACCGGTTTACGCTGATTCTGGTTCTTCCTTGCCTTCACCGGAATGTACAACCGATCATCACCACGAACACCTCCAAATTGCAGAGCAGTCCCCAACATTTTCCAACACTCAACAAAGTAAAAAAAAAAAAAAATGAAGGAAAATATGGTATGATTAAGAAGAAGAAAAAACAAATAAAAAAAGACAAGGCCCAGATTAAAAAAAATCTTGTCTTTTTAAGTTTTTCCAATGAAGAACGATGAAACGAAAGTAAAATCAGAAGTGGGTCATGCAATCTGAGGTACTAGACTCCACAAACAAAAGAGAAAAATTTCTGAGCGAACAGAGGATGAATACACGGGAAAACATTGTTTTTTCTTTCTCGGTGATTTTCAGCAACCAAACACCAATTTGGAATTAGAAGATAATCACAGTGAGGTGGTGATGAGATTCTGCAGATGAAAGAAACCCAGAAGAGAGTTGACGAGAAGAAAAAGGGGATCAAAGAATAGGTGGAAGGGAAGAGACGAATGAAGGGTGCTTTGTTGAATGGATTGGATGGGAGAAAGTGGAATGAATTTGAAGGAATATATGCGTGAAGTAATGAACAGAGTGAGAAAAGAGAGGAAGAAAACTTTTCTTCTTCAGCCCCTCACTGGAACAGAACAGAGAAGAATGGGTGCATAGAAATTTTGGTGCTACCTCAGAGGAGAATATCTTGTTTCTCTATTTTACTCTGGTGGGGTTAGGAGCATGATTATCGTGGGAAATTTTTATTAATTATTAATGCAAACACTTTGGATAAGTTTATGAATTAGTTGAAAGACTGGTACACATCCTAGGATGCAACTATTAGCATTATGAATTATATTAATTCCTTATTCTTGTTAAAAAAAATTAATTACCTAATCTCATAATAATTTTAAAAAATATATTAAAATTAAATAATTGTGTAATTTAAATATAATTATCTCATATAAAATTCAAATGATATTAATTTCATTGTTCATAAGGGAAGCAAATTTAAATTGCTAATAATACACCAACGTATAAACATGAATCAACACAAGCACATGTAATTTGATACGGTTTTTGACATGAATCAACCGCCAATCTCGTTCTATATAAGGTCGTTGTTCAGGTTCGTCAAGTCCACCTGTCATGAGAGCCAAGAAGACTTGTTAGACACTTATTCATATAACCCCCATATAGAACTAAAGTCATTGAAGAATGAATATAATGCAGTAGTATTAAATAGTCATCTTAAACTTGATATAACTATTTGTTCAAAGTTAAAAGTTAAAACAGGATCCATAAATATTTGTCTTCAGTTTCGCATGGTGTTGATATAACTATCATAAATTTAAATGAATAAATTATTGATATAAAGTTGTACAGTAAAAACCATCAGTGCATTCAAAAAATATATGTTAAAATAAGAAGGGTGGGAAAAAACATAAAATCAAGAAGAAACACACAGTCCCACTGATCAATAGAGACACAGATTGCTAGTTGAAATTATGAGTAAATAATTACCTGCATACATTAAACAGTGTTTATCCATAGCCCGATAAAATGGCCTTGTTTTCTTCTCTTACGCAGCTCTTTGAAGTTCATCCCATGCTCTTTCACCATCTTCATGTGTAACTTTGCCTGTATTCACAATCTGCAATCAAGAGTTCATGGGAAGTGTCATAAAAAATTAGACAGAGCAAATGACATGGAAAAGCAAATATAGACAGGGAGTTCGAACCTTAGAAAATACATGGTAAGAGGGGCGAGGGATCCGTGCAAGCTTATTTGCCCAGTCAACATCAACAACTCCAAACTTGGAATCATATCCATCAGCCCACTCTCAGTTATCAGAAATAGTCCAGAATAGGTAACCAAGTACACACACACCCTGTAGAAAATTGCATGAAGCCTAACATGAAATTGGTGTTTAGAAAGAATAACTTAATTTTAAGCAAATAAAAATTTAATTCATAATCAAAGCCATGATCATGGCAGCATAAATAGCAAGCAAATGCTCCAAGAGATATGGCCGGCGGATCAAATTTGTCTCATCTGAAACCCCATTTTTAGTAATGATGAATGGAATATTTAGATGTTTGTATCTTTCATGGTACTGAAGCAGCCTGCGGTATAAGCCATCAGGGTATACCCCACGACCAGATTCACTGTACTCAACATTTTCCACCAGCTTCAGGCCTGCACCTGAAACCACTTCCTGAAATAAATGTGAGAATTGTCATGTGAGTATGCCAGATATCATGCACAGTGCACTGTCAAGGTTAATAAAGCAAACCTACCCATAGTAGTTTATGCCTCTATAGTCCAGCTTCTCAGATATTTCATCAATGTATGGGAAGAGAGTCAATGAATTAGCCAATGAAACAACAACAATATCAAACAAACCATAGGATCACATAAATGACACATGATGTGCTACACCGGCTATTGAATTTAATTAATGGGTTACTGCCAAAAAGATAAGTTCCAATAATAAAAAAAATGTTACTTTGAAACTTAAGGAACAACCACAAGCTTCCTCTGTTCCTTTTCACAAACTTCTAAAAGTCATATAAACTCTCTCATTCTTTATTATTCTCTAAAACTTTCAAGGGTTTGTTCCAATAATAAACACAATGTTCCAATAATAAACATAGTGCAGTTTGAATTTATAAACCAAATTGACAGGAAAGTTCCAATAATAAGCACAAAGTGAAGAAACCAAAGTTCTTAATAGAAGAATAAACACAAACACCTACAGTGCAGGATCTGTTTCTAACAAGTTTGCAAAAATACTCAAGGTCTGTTCCTAACAAATTTGCAAAAATACTCACAGTACAGGTTAACAAAATCAAACAATGAGCAACGGAATCAAACAATGAGTACCCACAGTATAAAACCAATGAAATCAAACAACTAAATAAAAAATAAATCACAAATTAACGGAAAAAAAAATGAACACACTGTGGCACAGCGAGAGTGTGGGTCGAAATCGTAAGGAAATGAGCCTGCGGGTCGAGATCGGAGTTCTCAAAACCTCTGAAAAAAGACCCCGAGAGAGAGGAGTGAGTACCCGCAAAGAGAAGAGTGTTACTGGTATGGAGAAAGGACAGAAAGGAGTGGAGTCAGCGCAGATGATAGAGAAAGGAGAAGAAGTGAGTACGAGCACATTTTGAGAAATTGAAATTCTTAGGTTTTTAGGAGAATTTCATATGACTCAATTTTGGTTAATTAAAATTTCAGGTATTTAATTTCTCCTTAAATCATTATCCAAACACTAAATTTAAAATGACAACAATTCAATATCTTATTTAAAATGAATTACTCAAATGAAAGTATTCATCCAAACACATTGTAAAGGTTTCCTTTTGTGCTTGGGATAGTGAAGTCTCATCTTACGGCTCCTTATAGCATTTTTCAACCATTTCCCAAACATTGTGTGCTCCAAGAAGGACCTTCATTTTAACGCTTCAATTGTCATAGGTGCTCCCCTTTAGAAGTGAAACTTGGAAGGATGCCGCTCCATTGCTCGTCATAGGATTTCTTATGAGAACCTAAGCTTTGATACCACTTTATTAGAAAGGAGAAGGTTATATGAAGTATTTGAGAGAAATGAAGGAGGAGAAAATATTTGAAAGAATGCTAGCTTTTATGATTTGAGAAATGTTTTTGTTTTAACTTCTTTGATTCTTTTTTGGTTCACTTACAAATGAGTCTAAAACTTGATTAATGGACTAAATCAAGTTTATATTATTCAACACCGGTGAAAGAAGCGTAACCTGCTGACCATCACCTTTGCTGATTAGTTTATAAATCACATTCAATAGAGTGATTGGCTATAACTATTTAAAACTCATGGGAGGGTTTTCTTTAGGTATTAGCACCAACAAAGTTGTTGAGTACAAGTGTGAGGTGAAGTCCCACATCGGGTAGAAGTGGAAAGGTTGAACACCATATAAGTGAGGAGAAGACCCATAAACCTGAGCCTTAAGGTTTTGGGTTAGAGTGTGGTGTCAGGTCTCCTTATGTGGTGGCTCGTGGTCCACAGGTGTATCCCTCGAATCTCCCAACAATTGGTATCAGAGCCGATGGTTCAAGTTAGTGACCGGCTCAGACGAGTATGCAAGTACCGCAGGTGGCCAGAATGGCTAGCGGCACAGCGCGCCCCGTAGGTGAAGCGGGGTAGCCAGAATGGCTAGCGGGCAGGGCAAGAACCGTAGGTGGCCATGACTATACTCGTGGATGATAAAGACTTCCGCTTGAGGGGAAGGCTACGATGTGGAAGAGACTCACACTTGAGGGGGAGATGTGTTGAGTACAAGTGTGAGGTGAAGTCCCACATCGGATAGAAGTGGAAAGGTTGAACACCATATAAGTGAGGAGAAGACCCATAAACCTGAGCCTTAAGGTTTTGGGTTAGAGTGTGGTGTCAGGTCTCCTTATGTGGTGGCTCGTGGTCCACAGGTGTACCCCTCGAATCTCCCAACAAAAGCCTCCATGACACTCGTATCAAAGGTTCCATGCTCAAACGCATTCTTCACAAAGCTCCACACATCATCTCCCACCGTATGATTTCATGGACATGAGTGTCGCGTATACTTTGCTTTTCGTCACAGGTTCAATGAGCCTCAATCGTGCTTCATGTGGCAATTTGTTCACATTCGCACCCAGTAGCTCTCCACCTATCGCTTCCCTTGTGCAAAACAACGACTAAAAGTACTTCAATGCTTCTTGCTTAAGGATTTGGGCATCAGTGCACCAGCTTCCACCTAACACAAGCATTCCATGAATACGATTCCGCTTTCGATGAATGACTATGTGGGCATGAAAAAAGGCAGTGTACCCTTAAGGTGCCCTTCAATCTCCTTCTTCCTCCCCAATACGCTACCAAAAACCTCCTTATTAAACTTCACAAAATCCTTACACATATTCCTGAGTGCTCTTGGAACAACTGCTTCCCCTTTATGCCAAGCTTGGCTCACCAACTGCGAGTAGTCTTCATGGTTGCACCAGGCCACTTGGAACCAAAATGGCCTATTCTGTATGTTTGAAACTGGATTGTTGCAGCGAATCAACAAGGGATTATGGTGAGAACGTCGACGTGCCAAGTGTTCCTCCGATGCTTCTAGGAACCCTAGTCTCCACTTAATGTCAGATACCCCCCTATCCAAGCACTTGGTCACTAGTATTCCACCAGAACACCGCTTATGTCATGTAAACTTACTCCCAAAGAACTCCATGCCCAACAAAGCTCAGTTGCTCGTGTCACCGAAAAGGTGCGACAAATTGACCAAAGCAGGTTCCTTTTAGAAACTTATTTCCAAAAGGGGTCTGTTTTGAAACTTTTTCCGGAGGGGTCAGTTTTTGGAGGGATTTTCGCCAGTGGAGTTGGCGAGTTAGACACGTGGCAGCAGCTGGGGGAACTCGCCAGTGGAGATGGTGAGACACGGTCCACGTGGCGGGTTCCGCCATTCGTAATGGCGAAATGCTTTTTTTATGGAATTTTTTTTTAACTTGAAACGAATATAACTTTTGATAGGAATGTTCGTTTGAGACCTATAATATGTCAGAATGCTCGATATTTTCCAGGGGATTCCTAATTCAATTTTGAGCATTTTGACATATCATGGGCCTCAAACGGACATTCCTATCAAAAGTTATAGCCATTTCAAGTTAAAAAATTTCCATAAAAAAAGCATTTCGCCATTACAAATGGCGGAACTCGCCACGTGGACCGTGTCTTGCCATCTTCACTGGCGAGTTCCCCCAGCTGCTGCCCTGTGTCCAACTCGCCAACTCCATTGGTGAAATCCCTCCAAAAACTGGCCCTCTCCAGAAAAAGTTTTAAAACAGACCCCTCTTGAGAATAAGTTTCTAAAAGGAATCCGCTTTGGTTAATTTGCCAAAAGGTGCCCTCCTCTTGCTCCGCCGGCATGATAATATCATTAAAATCTCCCACCGCCATCCTGGCTCCTACACTCTTCCCGTAACCTCCTCAAGGTACTTCCACAATAATCTTCTTGTGGCTACTCTTGGGCTCGCGTACACCCCAAAACAACACCAGACCTGCCTCTCTTTCATCAATTGTAAAGTAATGCACTGTGGCATAGACTCTATCATAGTGAACGAGAAGGCAGCTCCTTTCATACACAGCGCCCATATACCACCTGCATGGCCCTGCGCCTCCTTTACCCTGACCAGGTTGTAACCAAGTCTCTACCAAAACCCTTCTGAGCCCTCACTAGAAGTATGAGTCTCAAAAAGGAAAATTATGTCTGGTTTCAATCTTCGAGCAAGATCCCGAAGATGGTTGAAGCTATGGTTGTTCGCACAACCTCTAATATTCCATGCAAGTATTGTAATATCCTTGAACCCAATCACGATAACAATAAATGCAATGGAACACTCGACTCAACACTGATCCTTTATTACTTCGTTTGACTCTGGTGACTGTTATCCAGTCCCCATACAACTGATACAAGTCAGATTCTCCTTGATTTATGAGGATACTAAGATCTCCACCCCATCTTTGGGTAAAATCACCAAATTGGGTCCCTTTTACAAATTTATTACTAGAATGGGTATGTTTCATAATTATTTACCAAGGGGTCTATTTTTTTACTATAAAGCGCTTACGTGAGGGGCGCGTTCCATAAGAAGACGACACGTGGCGTGACGTGACAAGTTGACAGGGGACGATGGGACAGAGGGGGGGGGGGAAGTGGTGGTCTGCCAGGCATGACCACTAGTGGTGGCCTACTAGGCGTGACCAGTAGTGTTGGCCTGCCAGGCGCGACCACTAGTGGTAGCCTGTCAGGCGCGTCCACTAGTGGTGGGCAGCCAGGCACTTTCCTCTTTCCTATAAAACCCCTTTTCCTTCGTTTCGTTTTTTATTACGAAATCGTTTCATTTTTCATTACATGTTTTTGTAATTTTACCTTGTAGTGTATCCTTTTTTTAAAACTCTCAAAACTAATACCACACTTTATTTGAATAGCTTTTTTAGGGCCTTCAAATGTGATACCATCATCAGTTTCGTACATCTTACCATTTAAATAGACGAGTGTAATAATTGAACTCATTTTTCAAAAATATACCTACAATAAATAATTAATGTCGTCAACAAACAATAATATAAAAAATATATTAACATAACATAAATTATTAACCTAAAATAAATTAACAACAACAAATTACTCAAAATAAATTAAATTACTGTCACAACAATTTCCTACTTCGCACACTCATGACGCAAAACAATCGGCATTTATTTTTAATGTCTATGTAAATTTTGGCTATTAAAAAAATATACCAACAACATCAATAAATATGAGCTTAACTAATAATAATAATAATGTGTTGGACATAAAAACTACTACAATAAAAATTATTATCATCAACAAACAAATATAACATAATTATAACCAAAAATTAAATTATTAAGTTACAAAAAATTACTAATTATCACACAAAAAATATAAACAAAATTACTATTTTATTTTATAGTCTGTGTCAATTTGTTTATGCACCTACAAAATATAATCATTATTATCATCAACAAAATAAATATTAATTAATGCTATAATGTAACGAAGATAAAAAAATATTTACTAGTTTTGAGCAAAATTTCTAACTGATATAAAGCGTTTCAACACTAATGCATATAACAGCAACAAGTCAAATTCAACTCAGCTCACTTCAACGATTTCGTAATGAAAAAATGAAACAGAGGAAAAAGGGGTTTTATAGGGAAGAGGGAAGTGTGTGGCTGCCCACCACTAGTGGACGCGCCTGATAGGCTACCACTAGTGGTCGCGCCTGGCAGGCCAACACTACTGGTCGTGCGTGGCAGGCCAACACTACTGGTCGTGCGTGGCAGGCCAACACTAGTGGTCGTGCCTGGCAGGCCACCACTCCCCCACTATCCCATCGTCCCCTGTTAACTTGTCACATCACACCACATGTCGTCTTCTTGTGGAACGTGCCCCTCAGATAAGTGCTTTGTAGTAAAAAAGTAGACTCCCTTGATAAATAATTATGAAACAGATTCATTTTGATAATAAATTTGTAAAAGAGACCAAATTTAGTGATTTTGCCCCCATCTTTGAGCCTTTCCCCAACATGCGGGATTTGATATGTTTGTCTAGTTAATAAGTACTAATGCTTTCTTTCAATTAACTTAAATGATTTTTATTAATTTATCGGTTTAGTATGATATTTTTAATTATTTATCATTTGAATTTATTTTATTTATTCTTTTGTAATTAGCTTTTGTAAATATAACTCAAATTTTCTTTCTTTTTTTTTGAAGAAATATATAACTCAAATTTTCAATTATATAATTCTATTTTTTTTATTTTTCTTATTTAGGAAAAATATATATCATTATATGTTTATAATAATTATGTAAAAAAACTTATACAGACGAATTATATAAAACTTTTTAAATGAAATAAAGAAATCTTTTTTGATACTCTTAATTTTTCTGTCGAAATTAAATTCAACCTAGTTATATATGAAACTTTATTTTTTTATTTAGGATTAATTTTTGTCATATACGAATCAAAAGAAAAATATACTCTTAAATAATTTGTTTTTATAAAAAGTATGGATGTAATCTATAGTTATAAAATAAGTTATTGCGATTAAAAATTATTAATATCGATTTTTCATGTGCATAGATATTTAGATAATCTCGATTTTTTATTTCAATGATTTTAACATTTTATAAATTTTTTAATATTTATAGTTTTCAAAGGAAATTCAAAATAAAAGAAAATATAGTAAACTAAGCATTAAATTCATAAAATGAAAGGTTATTGCCAAATATATAAATGATAAAAAAAACATTTTTTGTATAACAACTTTTTTCATATGAAGGTGTTAGACACAAAAACTAATAATGCTGGGCTCGAGGCCAGCTTCTCTAGAATTAAGAGAGGGAAAGGAGACGCAGATAGTGATCATGTTGTTCCCTGCAATACCATCAACTAACAATTCTACAATTGTGGATTCTCCTTTGCGCAATCACGTCAGCTTCCCTTCATACCAGCCTCATCATATGTAGTCGTTGAGGTAAGAAGGTCTTGTGATGATCCTGTTGGGCTTTCCTACTGACTACATCCATGTGTTTTGTGACTACACCCTTACGTTGTGTTCTTGGTCTGTTGTTGCTATTTTCACCTCCTTCTTGTTTGTGCTTGCTTCCGTCTTTGTATCAGAAGGTTTACGAGGAGATATTGCTTCTTGTTAAGGTTAGGGTGAAGTTTTTAATTAATAAATGAGAATAAGAATGTCGTTCTATCTCTAAAATAATTTTATATAATTATTCAATCATAAATTATAATATAGGATAACTTTATTAATTTTTATAATAATTATTTTAAAATTATATAAATAGTGAGTTGTATTGTCAATACATTACCATTAATTAAACTCTTAATATATTACAAAATAATTAAATCTATATCTATAAATAATTATTTATGTACGTGGATAGCTACATAAAACTACCTGCTTTCGAACAAGCTAAATAAAACTACCAAATAGTCTGCTTTCGAACAAGCTAAATAAAACTACCAAATAGTCTCACCGTCCCTTACCTCAGGCATGTCTTTAAAACAAGTGGTAGTATGTATATTTAGATGTTAAAATATATTCAATCTCAAATTCAATGAATAATGGATCGAGTTGAATGCAATGATAAATAAAGGACATTTGTACGGGAATAATCATCTTCAAACATTAATAACTGTAATTACTTAGAGCATTTTTAACAATATTTATATAAGCAACTCAATTTATCTCACTCACCCTTAAATAATTTAATTAATTTTCTCATTAATAGTTATTTATATTTTTTTATAATGCAATAGGTATTTATATTTAAAAATTATTTAACTCATAAATATTTTATTTCTCTCTTATATTTAATAAAAAATTAAACGACTCAGGAACAATAATTGATTATATAAAAAACTCTCTCTAAGTTTTTAACTCACAAGTATTTTATTTTTCTTTTCTATATTTAATTAATACACAAAATTAAACAACTCAGAAACAATGATTACTAACATAAGTAACTCATGTCTTTAAGAACCAACCAAATTTTATATTTTGATCATCACTTCCTTAGTCAAAATAGAGAAGAAGAAAAATCGAACTCTCACGTACTTATAGTATAATTTTGAATAGATATGCACTAATAGTATAATTACATAAATGATAATTAAAATTTTATTTTATTTTATAATTTTTAGGATTATTATTATCAAAGGTTAATTTTAGGATGTATTCATTTACACTCTATTTTAATTCATTTTAAACAGTGTCAGTCATTAACAAACTTAGCATAACTAATACATAGTATTTGCCATCTTCTTACAATTTTATTTGAATAGTTCAGTTACATGACACAAACTAAAGAATGAAATGATAAATTAATATAGAAGAAATATCTGCCAAGTTTAAATTTGAAAAATATTTACTTAAATTTTAAAAATTTATTATTTAAAAAAAAAACAAAGGCATATTAAGTGTTTTTTTTAAAAAAAAAAAAAGAGTAGCGAGGATATTAAAATGAGCTTTAATTATCTCCCGAAGAGGGTTTCAAGTTATTACAATTTTGAGTTACTGATAAAGTTACAAATTAACAATTTAATGTTATGGATTAAAAGACTAACGATCATTATTATAACTACGGAAAATTATGAAAACTTATTTATAAGCATCGATCTTCAGTATAACTCTGTCATAAAACATTAGTATTGTCAACTTGTCTTATATATTTTTGGGTACATCTTGACAGTTTTAATATCACCAAACGTCATAAATTTTCACGTACGTGTTAATATTTTGTGTGTGACTAATAATTTTTTTTTTTTCATTTTGCATGTAATTTCTATTTCTATAAGTTTAATAAGTATTGCATTGATGTATTGATAGTATTGTTAATAAAAATATTGCACCTACTATTTTTATATAATTTGTAAGATAATAATTATAAAAATTAATAAACTTATTTAATTGGTTTGTAATTACATTAGTTATATACTGTTATTAGTATTTATTGTTGTTATTTTTATTTTAGAGCGAGTTTTGATATTCAAACATAAGGTTAAGGAAATTGTGTGATTAGATTTAAAGAATTGGATATCGATTGACTGACTATATATTCTTAGACTTTTCTAACTAACATGAGTGCAATATTTAAGTTAAAATAAAATGTTATCGTAATTAGAAATTATTGATATAATTTAATGGTCTATTTAAAGAAAGATAGACCTAGTAAAGGGTGAATTTAAAATCCGTGATACTTGTTTAAAATGAATTAATTTACTATATAACATAATGTAAAGGACTTTTATATTATTATCCAACATAATGTGTGATATTTTTTTTATAATAATTTTCTTGAAAATTATATTTCTAATTAAGTTATAATATAAAAAAATTAGCTTATAATTCATACAAATTAAACTCAAAGGGAAATTAAAGAAATAAATATGTGCATATTAAATTTCATTTAAGTATATGTTCGTGCATTGGGTATTTTGGCCAAAATAGGTCACTAAGGCATAGCCCACAAGTCAATTTCCATCTTTTAATACATGGATATGACTGGGAAAAATATACATGATATATCTCAATCGAAAGGGAGGAAGCCAAATAATGTGTAGCAGAGAACAATTTAAGCGGTGGCCCCAGCCCTTGGGTCGATGTAGGTTTGTCACAGAAACTGAAGAAGGGACAATTATATAAAGGGGTACTTGGTGAAATTAAGATAAGACATATGACGACCCTCAGTCAGTGTGATTATCAAATGGATGGGACCCTTGATGGGTCCTTTTATTGCTTAAAAAATTAAAAAAAAAAGAGTTTTATTAAAGTATATAAAATTATACTGTTTATAATTTTTTTATATACTTTTTATAATTCTTTTATAATAAATATTTCTTTGGGTCAAGATGAAATAAAAGAGATACAATTAATCAAGATGGAGTCAACAAGTTCTCTTTTTGGACGGACGCAAACATGAAAGTATTAGGAACCACGTTCTGTGTAGTGTCACCATGTAGAGGGAAACAAAGAGCATACCCTGGGTCAGTGGCCGACCAACCAACGTTCAAATAAGGGGTGCACTTGCAGTCTTTCATTTTTTTAAATTTATTAATTTGTAAATAAAATTTTATATTTTTATATTTTATTTTATTTATATTTATATAATTAAATCTATTAATTTTATTTTTTATAATTTATCTCCATTAATTTAAGGTTTTGGATCCGTCACTGCCTGGGGTGAAATTTTCTTATTACTATTCTGTTTTGATGTCCAGTACTCTGAATTAACATGTTCAGCTTTCAACTATCCAAAATCAGTATCTTACCTATGGACAGAGGTTTTCAGCAATTTATGCATTGGCGAGAAAGGGTATATATGGACACCAATTTATATAGTTGTTCTCTCAGAGAAATACAAATTTAGAATTTCAATCCATAAGTTTAAATTTGGAATTTGGTGGGAATGCTAGATTTGAAATTTGTCTACATAAAGTTGGGTCTAGATAGAAGCTTCAACAAAGTGATAATGGCTGCCAAAACAAGTTTGGTCTCTTATATTAGTGTTGAGAGGAACCATTGGTCTTTGGTAGCGAGGGTAGTTCGTGTCTGGATGCATGGTGGCTGATTTGAAGGTTGCTGTAATTTTATAATTTGAAATCACAAAAAATTTATGTTTTTTTACTGCATTTGACCAAACATACCAAAATACGAATGTTTGTTTTACTGCATTTCACCAAACATACCAAAATACTAATGTTTTTAACACTGGTCTACAGGTTTCATAAGGATATAAAAGAGTTTGTCTTATAAATAATAAATGAAATGCATTAATGGCTTGAGCTCTTTGATAGTTTAATTTTGTCTTATATAAAAAGCATTTTGGAAACTTAATCTGACTATTCAAATGAATAGCCAATAAGAACTGAAGCAATAAATATATTAATAATGGAAGACGTTAAAAAAATTAAACAAAAAAATTTTAAAATAATAAAATTATGTCTTATTAATATTAGGAGTAATTTTAGAAAATATATAAATTTAAAATAAATTTAATTGTACTAAGTACGTTAACTAAATTCTTCAAGTTCAGATAGATAATTGAATTTTATAAATAGAATTAGGTAGACTAACTGGTTCTACTTTCGTTACTTTTTTATTTGTCTTTTAAATTTTTTATGCAAAAGTAAAAAAAGGCAATAATTTTTTGTTATCTTAATAAAATAGCTATAAAATTTTGTATTTTCTCATATATATTTCACAATAAATTACATATGTTTAAATTAATTATAAAATAGGTCAAAAGTTAAGATAAAATCCTCGAAAATTATTGTAGACCACAAAATTATGATTCCCATTTTTTCAACTCATGCAAGAGAGACACAATGTGAACTTTTATATTGAAAACGCGTCTACCTTTCTAACTTTAGTTTGAAAACACGAATTAGAGGAAAAGCCATTATATCCCTACCTACTAAATGCATGTTGGAATTTGGATACAATCCGGTAGAACTCATAAATCCTTGTCTGTTCTGTTCTGCTGTATATCGTTTTTTCTCACCATGTTATGTTACATTGCTGCTTCTTCGCTAGCTCTTTCCTTTTAAATACCACCCTGACTGAACCTTAGCGCAAATTAAAACTTCACTTTCAATTATTTTTGATAAAGTTCTCAACTTCATAGAACAACAATAGCTAGCTAAGAAACTAAGAAAGGGGCAATCCATAGTCCAAAAATTGTTGGGGGAACCTTGTCTTTCGAGGGATTGCTTATTCTACACTAGGTAAGAAGTAAGAATCCTTATATACTCAATAATTGTGATGAATTATTTTGTATAAATGGCATTGTTCATCTCATTCTTTTTGTTTATTAATGTTTACAAGGAATAAATTTTTTATATCCTCGTAATACTTAGTCCATTGTAGTTAACTGTCCTTATTCAGTAACTTGATCTTGTATTCGATTGTTTGTTATAACTTAATTAGTGATTTTGAGTTTGAATTTGGGATATATAGCTGAATTAAATACTTAGAATAAGAGTTGGAACAACCCATTTTATTTTAGTTAATCCACCGCACTTTTCATCTTATTCCATCTAATTTTTAATTGTTTGATCTTAATTTAACATGAATTAGCTAGACAACATAGAATTTAATGTGCAGAGAAATTTGTAATTCTGATCAGCCATCTTTTACCTCACTCAAACTCAGCATCTCAACGACCCTTCAACGTTTAGTAATTACCTCATGAAATTTGGGTGTAAACTGTTTGAGTGCTGCTTCACTAGCACATCTTCTGACAAATTTCCAGAGCACAGTAAGTTGAAGTGGCGAATCTTCCCCTACAAGGACCTTGCAAAAGTCACAAATAATTTTGATCAATCTCATTGTCTTGGAAAGAGAGGCTTTACCACTGAATATTATGGTAAGAGAACATGAAGTAGCCCTATGACAAAAGACTCACAGTTATCCAATCATAATAAGTTTGTTGATTTTTAGGACAGTTATTTAAAAGTCACATGAAGGATATAAAAAACTTAAAAGGACCATACTATAGGAATATTTTCTTCTGATTATTTACTGTTTTAGGAAAATTTGAGGATGGATGTGAGATTACAGTCCAGCGCTTTAAGGAAGACAAGCGCTACATTTTGCAACAGTTTATCAATGAAACTGTTATCCTAAATTACTTGCCTCACAAAAATATTGTATCAATTTACGGTTATGCTTCTCATCATGAGGAATCCCTGCTAGTGCATGAATACCTATCCAATGGTAATCTTGCTGCTCATCTTCAAAGTGAAATAGCCAAAAGCAGCAAAATTCCTTGGCTTACACGATTGGATATAGCCATTGATACTGCAAATGCGTTGGACTATCTTCATTATCATGGCATCATCCACCGCAATGTAAAGTCTAGCAACATTCTCCTAGATGCAAACTTTTCTGCTAAAGTTGCTAACCTTCATTTATCACGGAAACTTCCTGATGGAGTTCCTGTCCATGCCACCCATGTTACTACTGATATAATAGGGTCAGGTGGT
This sequence comes from Glycine max, assembly GCF_000004515.6. Lineage (NCBI taxonomy): Eukaryota > Viridiplantae > Streptophyta > Magnoliopsida > Fabales > Fabaceae > Glycine > Glycine max. Next base: position 8,880,958 of record NC_038243.2, on the reverse strand, counting down.
TATGTAGACCCAGAGTATATGACAAAAGGCTGGCTTAGCGTAAAAAATGATGTTTATAGCTTTGGGGTGGTGTTGTGTGAGCTTCTATCATCGAAGCTGGCAAAATATTGGGTTCTGAATGAAGAGGAAAATCTTGCTACCCTTTTAAACAGAAAAATTGAAAACCAAGCTTTGGTGGAATTGTTGGATCCAAGACTTGGCTTCCAATCAAACCTTAAGATCAAGAGTATGATGACTGCTACAGCTGAGCTTGCAGCTTTGTGCATGCAATGTCCACAAGATCTAAGGCCAAACATGGAACATGTGCTAGAGATTCTCAATGGCATAAAGCAAGGGAGATATGAAACAAACTCGATAAAAGGTATAATAAGGCCATCTTTTTACCTTTTCCTTTCTCATGGATTTCTTGCTTTTATGGGCTTTTGGTGTCAACAGACTGGGGATAAAAGTTTTTTGCTCATGTCTTATAATACTCACATCTCAGCTTTGAAAATCTTCCACCATGCTGAACTTGAAGAAGCTACTAACAATTTTGGCACTTTCGTTGGAAAGGGAGGGTATGGCTCTGTGTACTATGGTGAGAAGCTAATTATTCTACATATTTTAAATAAGCCTCCCCTGTGAGAAATATGCACATATCTATACTTGTTCTGATGTAGTGCCATTGTATTATAGGAAAACTTCAAGATGGGAGAGAGGTTGCAGTAAAACGTTTTCATGATGAGAACGAGACAGAAAAGACCATTAATCAATTCATGAAAGAAACTGAGATCTTAAGTCTCCTGCACCATCAAAATCTGGTTTCACTTTATGGCCGCACTTCTTGCCATTGCAACAAACACATGCTAGTGTACGAGTACATTTCCAACGGCACTCTTTCTAAACATCTTCATGAATCTTCTTGTGGTAAACTACCATGGCAGACTAGATTCAACATTGCCATAGAAACTGCTGCTGCCTTGGTATTTCTTCATGACTCAGGTATCATCCACCGTGATGTAAAAGGGAGTAATATTCTGTTGCATAAAAATTTTAATGTTAAAGTTGCAGATTTTGGACTCTCACGGTCTCTTCCAGATTATGTTACGCACGTTTCAACTATTCCAGTAGGAACTCGTGCTTACATAGATCCTGACTACTATGACTCAGGAAGGGTCAGTGACAAAAGTGATGTCTATAGCTTTGGGGTGGTCTTGTTTGAACTCATATCATCCAACCCCCCAAGATTAATGGAAGGCACAGATTATGTTAGTCTTGCACAGTTTGCAAAGAGAAAAATCTTAAACAAGGAATTAAACGCAGTGGTGGATCCAAGTTTTCTGTTTGGTTCTGACAAAAACATTATGGAAATGATAACAGCAGTGGCAGAGTTAGCATTTCAGTGTGTGCAGTGTCCCAAGGAACTCAGACCATCCATGAAACAGGTGCTAGATACCCTTGAGGGCATAAGGAAAGGAACATGGGGATTCAACCAGGTAACATAATCTTTATTTTTTTTAGTGGGGTACAAAATGGCGCATACACTACGTTATGAATAGAACACATGAGGCACCACAATTGCAAGCAGCACCAGCAGAAGCACAATCATTATCTGAAGGATCACGGGTAATATCCTGACTAAAAGAATGCTGATGTGGCAGGATGTTATTGGCTCCCAAAGATCACCTTGTCTGCTATTTTTATAATTCTGTTATGAGCAAATCTTTTCTGTTATGCCCTGTAATCATAATCAATAGGAATGTTGTTAGCACTAAAGCTCTATATAAAGAAATCAATCATATGTAAGGAGAAGCAGAGAAATATAATCAGAATTTCTTCTCTTTAATCCTCTTTTTCTGGAGGTCTCTTGGTCTTCGAACTCTAGGATCATAACCCATTAGGTTTAAACTTAAAAGATCCTATCAATTTACTCAAATTGATGTCATTAGAAATTTGTTATTTATGTTTGAAATATTTAGAATGTTAAGTTTAGATTTAAAGATATTATCAATTTGTCTTAAAATTTATTTTTTCTTTTAAGATTTGGATGTTGTTAGCATTTGAATTTTGCATTACAGTATAGTTCTATATACAAAGCTCAAGAAACAATGTTTTTGAATTTTGTATTACAGTGGTTCTATATACAAAGCTCAAGAAGCAATGTTTTTATATTCTTTATTACAGGCTCTATTATTGAGTAGTTGATAATTTGAAATTGTATTTAATTAGTATTTATATATATTAGTGATTTTTTAATTTACAATTAGTTAAGAGATTCAATTTGATAAAACTATCTGTTATAGAAAAATAATAAATAGTACAGTAATTAATATTAATAATAAAAAAACAAATTTCTAGGTCTTAACATTGCCTTTTCAATTCCACATTGCAATCCCACACTGTTAGTTTGCTAGCCAGTCACAAATTCTGCAGAACTCATCCATAGAAATCCAAAACAGAAAAATAAATATATATTTTAAATTAAATTTTCCCTAAGTAATTTTTTTTATTAAAAATTACATTCAGCACAAGAAGTGCCAAACTCATATACACAAAGCATGTTGTCTAGAAAGCCAAGAATGGCATACCCATACAACTTTCCATCCCACACCATTTTTACAGCCCGCTAATAAACACAACATGAAACAATTACTACAATTGATGTCTACACTAAAGAATTGTGCAAATGGCAACCATGCTGCTGAAGAATAATAAGTATCTGCAGTCTAAAAGTGATTAATCTTCGTCTGGGGTCGCGAGTGTACACAAGGTGAGTATTTTTCTCACAACATAGTCTATTTTATACTGTGAGACTCTCTACCCCAACATGCATATAAATGAGAAAAACATATAAAACGTGAAATCTAATTAAATCAATTGTATTCAATAAAATTGTAAGTAAATCCATGTTGATAAAAGATTCACATTCACTTCAGTGTTACTAAATAAAATTTCTCATAAATATTTTCAGCTCCAAACAAGGTCATTTAATTAACAAAAGAACTCAAGTTAAGTAGAATAAAATAAAGTAAAATAATATGCTCAGAATATCATGTAATTCAAACAGAAACTTATACCCCAATTTCACATCCTATGAGAGCATTGTATCTCGACATTCTTTACCACGAGGTTTCTTAAAGCAATCTACCTAGTCTACTCACAGAACACAAGGTTTGAGATCATCACAGGATCCAAATACAAACAACACACGGGAAGTGAGTCATCACATTCCTCAACAAACATAGATAAATAAAAGCATACAAATATGATATAAACATAACAATAATATAATTATAACACCAATATAGGTATAACAAGACTCAACTTTGACACAATTTGTATCATTTCAACACTCAACACATAACATCACTTGTCCTAAAATTTAATCACAAATTACATTTTGCGCTTTCACGATTAATCACATATTCAAGACAACACATCTCAAATACAATATCACATCTCACACTTACACAATTCATCAAATATCATCACATAACAAGTCACAATCATCATTATACAAGTGTTATGCAACAGATACATAAGACTCAATCATATATACAATGTGGTACCATGTCAGTGAAAAACCTCGTCGGACGCCTAGGAGTCAAGGTCATACACTGGTAAGTCAAGGTCACTCTCACTAGGCAAAATCATAGGAAAACTAGTCAGGATCACGCTGTTTTGCGAGAATGCTTCAATCATATGAGATCGACGCAAGTTTAAAGAAACACTCAAACCAAGTGTATTTACCCCAATGCCTAGACTCCAAAGAGTCTATCAGGGTCTTCCCCTCCTGATTCAAGTCCAACCCAGAAATCATTTTAACACATAGGCTTTTTCTATGAATTATAGAAAACATATGAATTCTCAATTGTTCTCAAAATAATTTTAACTCGTCGCGTCTCAAAGTGATTCAACTCGTCGGGTTCTCACAGTAGATTCCATCACAATACTCGTCGCACATTAACTCACCACCTTTAAAGGATCTTATAATCGTGTGATTGTACGGAGCATAGTTAACAACTCAATTCACACAAACATCTCAATACATGTGTGATCTCACAATTTAACACATACTCAACTTGTCACTTACACACAATTCATCACACTTTCATAATTCCAAGACATCACATTATCACACCTCATGCATCATGCATCATATACATATCTCACAATAATAATATTAATATGTTATGTTCATATGACTAATCATCTCATTAAAACAGACATTTAAAATCATACATGTGTCATTGAAATTTGAACTATGCAATTCACATAATTACTCAATTATTTTTAAAATTATTTTAACCCATCGTGTTTCAAAGTGATTCAACTCGTCGAGTTTCCACAGTTGATCACATCACAATATTTGTTGTGCATTAAATTTTTGCCCTTAAATGGTCTTACAGTTGTGTGATTGTACAATTCATAACTCACAACTCAATGCGTACAAAACCTCAATACACATATATCTTACAATTCAACACATACTCAATTTATCAAATACACTCAATCTCAATCACAATGTTATAATCCCAACGCAATATATTATCAAACCTCATGAATCATATAAACATCACACAATATTAATATTTACATGACACAAAACACATATATATTAAATCGAACTATATTATTTTCAATTAAAAAATTAACAAATAATTAAACTAAAAATACATTAAAAGTATTTATCATTGAATCTTAATATATTAATTTTCTTTAATTTAATATTATTATTTGAACTATTAATTCCTAATTTATTTTAACAATTCATATACATATATATGTGTTATAATCATCAACACCTAATAAGCTTATGAGACAAAAACATGACAGAACATTTTTAACAATCTAATTCTCATGTTAATCTACTAAATCTTGTTCAAAACACAAATGAATTATACAGAAATGATTTTATTAGAACCTAACCAAAAACTTGGATCCACTACCTCGTTGAATTGCTTGTTTAAAATTTTTCTCTTTGCATACTGTGTGAGAGTATCATCATTTGTGCCTTCCATTAAACTTGGGCGGATGGATGATATGAGTTTGAACAAGACCATCCCAAAACTATAGACATCACTTTTGTCACTGACCCTTCCAGATTCATAGTAGTCAGGATCTATGTAAGCACGAGTTCCTACTGGAATAGTTGAAACATGAGTAGCATGACCTGGAAAGAGACCGTGAGAATCCAAAATCTGCAACTTTGACAGTAAAATTTTCATCCAGCAGAATATTACTCCCTTTTACATCATGGTGGATACCTGAGTCAAGAAGAAATACCAAGGCAGCAGAAGTTTCAACGGCAATATTCAATCTATTATGCTATGGTAGTTTACCACCAGAAGATTCGTGAAGATGTTAGTAAGAGTGCCATTGGAGATGTACTCGTAAACTAGCATGTGTTTGTTGCAATTGCGAGAAGTGCGACCCTAAAGTGAAACCAGGTTTTGATGGTGCAGGAGACTTAAGATTGCAGTTTCTTTCATGAATTGCTTAACGGTCTCTTCTGTCTCGTTCTCAACATGGAAACATTTTACTGCAACCTCTCGCCCAAGTTTTCCTAATACAGTGGCATGCATCAGAACAAACATAGATATATGCATATTTCTTACAGGGAACACTGATTTAAAATATGCGGACTAATTAGCCTCTCACCATAGTATATGCTTCCATACCCTCCCTTTCCAAGGCAAGTGTCAAAATTGTTAGTAGCTTCTTCAAGTTCAGCACCGTGAAAGATTTTCAAAACTGAGATCTCTGAATTATAAGACAAGAGTATAAAAAAAACAGAAAAAAAAACTTTTACCCTGGGTATGTTGACAAAAACACACAAACAGAAGCTAGAAAACCAAGAGAAAAAGGAAAAGTGACATAATATGGTTTTCTCATACCTTTTAATGAGTAAGAGTTTGTTTCGTATCTCCTGGCTTTATGCTAATGAGAATCTCTATCACTTGTTCCATGTTTGTGATGCACAAAACAGATCAAAACAATAACAAACTCAATAACAAAGTAATAGACAAAGAAAATAAATTTTTTCAAACTTGCATAGGAGCACCAATAAAATATAAAGCGCAAGATAAAAATTAAAAACACACAAGAGATCCAATTTGTTTAACTTGAAAACCCCCTCAATTTAAGGGTAAAAATTACACTCAAGTCAAAATAGAGTATCAATGCTTACAATAGAGACAGGAAACTCTAAAATGCAGAGCAGAGAATGCGAAACACTTATCTCCCTTTCTAGATATCATTTTAACAATCAAACCAGACAATTTGAAGTATTACATGTTTAAAACCTGTTGTCCAAAAATCAGCCCGATCCAACAGTGAATGAATCCGCAGTTGCAATCTCCAAAACGCTCTTGGGTGGGTGTGCAAAAATCACAATGATTTTTTCTTTCCTTTCTCTCTCAATGTTTTGTAATTGTTTTTTCTCTCAAATGAGTTTCTCTCTCACCTTAATTTGATCCCTCTCCACTTAAATAAGTGAGACAAAATAGATCTTCTCATTTGGACATTTTCTCCACATACGAAGGAAGCCCAAAAAACCCACCTGGCCTTAATTCTTGTGGACATTAATTTCATGCGCTTAAGTGCAAGTTTAGCTGTAACAGTCATAACCTGTTTGATCTTAAGGTTTGATTCGAAGCCAAGTCTTGGATCTAACAGCTCCACCAAAGCTTGGTTTTCAATTTTTCTGCTTAAAATGGAAACAAGATTATCCACTTCATTCAGAACCCAGTCTTTCGCTAGCTTTGATGATAGAAGCTCACACAACACCACCCCAAAGCTATAAACATCATTTTTTACGCTAAGCTGGCCCTTTGTCAAATACTCTGGGTCCATATAACCACTTGACCCTGCTCTATCACTAGTAACATGGGTGGCATCCACAGGAACTCCATCCGGAAGTTTCTGCGATAAATGAAGGTTACCAACTTTAGCTCAACAGTTCACATCTAGGAGAAAATTGCTGGACTTCACATTGCGGTGGATGATGCCATAATTGTTAAGATGGTCCAAAGGATTTGCAATATCAATAGCCATATCCAATCGTTTAAGCCAAGGTAGTGTAATATTTTTGTCCATTTCACTACGAAGATGAGCAGCAAGATTTCCATTGGATAGGCATTCAGTCAGTTGCAGAGATTCCTCGTGATGAGAAGCACACCTGTAAACTGACACTATTTTTATGAGGTAAGTAATTTAGGATAATAGTTTCATTGATAAACTGTTGCAATATGTAGTGCTGGTCTCTGTTAAAGCGCTGAATTGTAATCTCATGTCCATCTTCAAGTTTTCCTAAAACAATGTTAATAATCAGAAGAAAATGTTCTATGCAAAAGCATGAGGTATATATAGTCCTTTATGTTAATCAAAATTATAGTTTTGTTTAGGTATTTAATACCGAATTTGAATTTCAATCTTGATAGTGTCAATTATTAAGGTAAAATTCTAATTTTAATTAAATAACAATGCTCAAAACACTTAATATAAAAGGCTACAGCATAGTCTAACCTTAATAGTGAGTGATAAGGCCTCTCTTTCCACCTCTCTTTCCAACGAAATGAAATCCATCAAAATTATTTGTGGCTTTTGCAAGTTCCTTGTAGGGAAAGATTCGCCACTTCAACTTACTGTGCTTTGCCTTTGGCATTGTGTCTGAAGATGTGCTAGTGAAGCAGCACACAAAGAGATCACGCCTGAATCTCATGAGGTAATTACCAAACGTTGCTGGGTCGTCGGGATGCTGAATGTTAGTGAGGCAAAAGGTGGTTGGTCAGAATTGCAATTTCTCTGCTGATTAAATTCTATAACATCTAATTCCTGTTCAAATATGATCAAAGAAATAAAAATTTTGTGGAATAAGATGAATAGTGTGTGGATCAACTAAAATAAAGTGTGGTTGTTCCCTCTAGCAAACCTATTATACAACCAAGTATATATAACAACAAATCCACGTGGATAAATAAAGGTTACCAGTTGATCCATGAATGGTATGAAATTTAGGTGGAATAAGAGGAAGAAGTTACCAAAAAGGTAAAATTAACTGTATGAGAAGGGGAGTTAGATGAGTACCAAAAATTACTCCTTGTAAAGGAAACCTTTTTTAGTACTCCTATAATATATATTTCTTCCTTCAAAATTAAAAAGAACTGTTTTTTTTAGAGATTATCGTTGTTTTTCGGATAGACAATCCTATTCGAATCAGAGCTCATACCAAGTGATAAAACTCCTTTACGAGTATTTAATACAACTACATACTCATGATTTGAATTTGAAATCATTAGTTAAGTTGAAATAATCTTGTATCAATTATTCTACTCCTAAAAGAAATATTTTGAAACAAAAATAAGAAAGTTACCTAATAAGGACAGTTAACTACAATGGATTAAGTACCACAAGGATTTTAAGAATTTATTCCTTGTAATCATTACTAAACAAAAGGAATTAGATAAATATGATTTTTCCTATACATACTATTCTCATGTTTTAGTACTTTTGATGTATATCTTTGTGCTGACATTTTATTTTTGGTTGAATGAGATGAACAATATTGTCATTTACACAAAAGAGTTCCTCACATTTATTAAGTCTATAGCACCTAGGCGAGGTTTCTTTGTTTCTTACCTGGTGTTGAACAAACAATATATCCAAAGAAAGACAAGGTTGTCCCCAACAATTTTTGGACGATAAATTACCCCTTTGAAAGAATACTCTGCCACCGATCGAGGTAGTGATCCAAGTGTACTGACTCAGAAAGTCTCAACTTGGCGACTGATAAGTAATCTAGAAAATGAAATTAACCGAGGTAACGTCCTTCTTGAATAAGTTGAGAACTTTGAGGATCAAGAATAACTAAGATGAATGAGTTTTAATTTGCTTTTGAACGTGTATAAGTGTAAAGAATAGCATTTAAAAGGAAAGAATTGAACGAAGAAGTAGCAGTGTAACAAGGTGAGAAAAAGGAAGGAAGAAAAAAGGAAGCTACAGAACACACGAGGATTTTATATCCAAGCATGCTTTTAGTAAGATAATGACTTTGCTTCTAGAGAGTATTTTGATCAGGAGAAATGCTATATTTTTTAACATTTTTTTATCATTAATGGAAACTAGACAAATACTCGCGCTTTGTAAGGGTTTATAGATAATTAAAAATATATATTTAAATAAATTATTTATTTGATAAATCAAATTTAAAAATATAATCATCAATGATATTTTATATTATTTTTTGTTAAAAGAGATAAAAAAATTTACATATAAATTAAGATATTTTTTATTTATCAATATATTTATAAGGGAAAATTTTAAAATTGAAGTTGTCCACTCAACTAAATTGATTAACATGAAGATAAAAATAAACATTGTGTATAAATTTTATAAGAACAATATATTGTGAATAAAACATCGAAAATTATTCATTTAAATAAATTTTTTGTATTTATTTCTTTTTGCTGGTAACATGTATTTTGTTTTCTTTGGTGTTTTTTTTTAAATTTTGATGTCAGAACAATTTGTTTATTCGTCTTTCTCTTTAATGGACTTTCTGAGATTAAATAAACTTCATTTGATGATGAAAATGCATCTTTTGACTTCTTGGTTGCTTGTAACTTTGAGCTTTTACTTACGATTGTTTTTTCACATTTTTCTTTAATGGACTTTCTTCTTCTTTTCATGATGAAAATGCATCTTTTGACTTCTTGGATAATTTTAACTTTTGATTTTGACTTGTGACTGTTTGTTTATTCGCTTTTTTTCTTAATGGACTTTGTGAGGTTTGATAAACTTCTTCATTAGATGATGAAGATGCACCTTTTGACTTGTTGGATGCTTGTAGCTTTGGGCTTTGACTTATAATTAGTTCTTCATCTCACTCATTTGATGATATTTCTTGTGGTGAAGTGGACTCCTTTTTAAATAAAAATATTAATTAGTAGACAAAACTATTAATACTTTGTACAAGAAGTAAAACATGTAAATAAATTTAAATATGGTTACCTGTTTAATTTCTTTGAGAAGAGAATCATGCTAAATGATATTTTTTGGGATAAAAGTCCTTTTGATGATATAGGTTTGAAATCCTTCCTTCGAGTTGTGAGTTTGATTTCAAATTTAAAAGTGTATTTCCAAAGGGTATACAACTTTGGGGTATGTCAGTCTTATTTGCACTTTGTGTGTCAAGGAGTTCAGATGTTGTTGTGTTTAGGATTTGTTGTACATCTCGATCGAATATTGTAAATGTTGTTACACTCGTGTCATGTGAAACTTCCAATTGTATCTTGAACCTAAAAAAGATTTTAAAATTGTAATATTTATTTAATTATGTTATCAAAAATAATTCATTATATACAAATATTAAACCTTGACGTTGGATATTTAGATGACTATTTGTATTCTTTACAAGTGTATTGATTTTCCTCTTTTGTATTTCTTTTGACATCTCTCACATGCAACATAATTTCAATTAAACGTATCGTCAATCTCATTGATTGTTACATGAATTGTGAACACTCTATCCTATTATTTTATATATGTTAAAATTAAGAAAAAATCAAGTATTATTGAATATTGTGAATATGAAGGTTATCCATTTCATGGATATTATATATTGTAGATGTAACATCTCAATTTTCGTAAACTAGATTAAAAAGGATTGTTATTTATAAATAAATAGAGTTTTAAAAAAAATGATGAGATTTTGTAAATAAATAAATAAGGAGATATAATTATTAATTAAAATAATGATTTGAGAGAAAATAAAAAAGGTATTTTATTTATTTGTTTGATAGAGAATAAAACAAAGTTTGCTTTTATAAAATAATAAATAAATAAATAAAGTAAACCTAGTTATAAATAGCGTTAGGTCAGTTTCCACACTGACGGTGCCTCTTCTTTCCCTCATTCTCCTCTCAAAACCCTTTCTTTTTCTCGCAGCCCACCAAACCTGTCTCAGAAAAACGACGATTTCGGACTCATTTACCGTTGGATCGTCGTGAAATTTTAGTACCACGTTCAAAACCCAATTCCGAGCATTCTCACCGTTGGGAATTTTGATATCATGTCTGAGCTAAGATAAATACCCCTCGCATTGTAGCCTTTCCTTTCCCGCAGAAACCCAAAGCTGTCTTGGTAAAACAATGATCCCGGTTTCGTTAACCGTTGGATTGTCTTAAAATTTGGATATGTTGTCCGAAATTCAATTGCGCACACTTCCACCGTTGGGATTTTCGAGATAATATTCGTGGAGGAAGAAAAAGGAATCGCATGAAGACAGTACAAGTGGAGGTTTCAATCTCTTCTCCGTCTCTCTGACGTTTGGGAACTCTATCGGAGCAGTCGGAGGAATAACTGAAGGAATCTCAGGGAACCGCTAGAGATGTTACTATCGTTGGCTGAAGACACGTGAGTCCACTCAGAGGTAAGAGATGAGTTTATCGTAATTCGGGATTAGAATGAACATGTGTAGGGATCCTTAGAGAACTAAATTTGGGTTTATTTTGGGATGTTTATTGAATTATAATTTTCTCTTTATGATTATAAATATAATATTATTGTGTTCTATGTACCAATTGATGTCCTGATGAGAATTGATTGATAAACTTGAGTGCTCTTGATGTCTTTGTGTTTATCCCATGAATTTGATTAATTGATATTGATATAATTGTGAGAAACTATTTCAGGGATTTTACACCCATGTTGTGATGAAATCTTTTGTATAAATTGTTATGTTGAGGTTATGAAATGATGATTCAAACTGTGAGTATGTGATAAATTGAACATGTGACGGATGATGAAATACATGTGTATTGAGATGAGGTGTGTGTATTGAGTTGTGAACTATGAACTGTGCAATCACACAATTGTAAGACCCTTTAAGAGCGACGAGTATTGTGATGGGATGCACTGTGGGAACCCGACGAGTTAAAATGATTTTGAAAACAATTGAGTAGATGTGTGTATTGCATAGTTCATAGGTAAAGTGTACATGATTCATGAGGTGTGATAACATGTTAAATTGAGATTATACCATTGTGATTGGGATTAAGTGTATGTGATAAATTGAGTATGTATATGATTGAGATATATATGTGCATTGAGTTGTGAACTATGAATTGTACAATCACACGATCATAAGTCCCTTCAAGGGCGACGAGTTAATGTTAAGTCCCTTTTAGGGCGACGAGTTGATGTTAAGTCCCTTTTAGGGCGACGAGTTGATGCTAAGTCCCTTTTTGGGCGACGAGTTAATGATAAGAACCTTAAAAGGCGACGAGTTAAAATTATTTTGAGAACAATTGAGGAGTCGTGTGTTTTGTACAATTCATAGATAGAGTCTGTGTGCTAAAATAATTTTAGGAGTTGGACCTGAATCAGGAGGGAGAGGCCCTGAAGGACTCTTCGGAGTGTAGGCCTTGGGGGTCACCGGGTTTGAGTGCTCCTTTAAGCCTATGTTGATCCCATATGGTTGGAGCATTCTCGCAAAACATCGTGACCCTGACTGGTCTCCCTGTGATCTTACTTAGTGAGAGTGACCTGACAAACCCATTGTGTGGTGTGTCTTGTTATGTACTCCTAAGCGCCCCAGGGTGGTTTTTCACTGACATGGTACCACATTGCATATAGGCTTGAGTCTTAGCATAACTGTCGCATACGCTTGCTAATTGTTTATTATGAAATTGATGTGTTATTATGTCTTGATCAGAGTGTGTGATTCCTGTGTATAATGATTGATGATTGAAAGGTGTGATTGATGGATGAAAAGTGTGATTGATGAATGACAAAGTGATGAAATAATGTGAGATATGCTAAGTAAATTGTATTTGGCTACTATATGTTGTGTTGTTTCTCTCTAGTAGTTAGCAATGTAATAACTCACTCCCGGTTTGCTGTTTGTGTTTGGATCCTGTGATGATCTTGAACTTTGTGTTCGGGGGAGCAGATGAATAGGTGGATGACTATGAAGAACCTCATGCTAGAGGACACGGGAACACCACGCTCTGATAGGATGTGACATTAGGATATATGTTATATATTAATTGTATGAGACTTATATGACTTTCTTGAGTCGAGATGACTTTATTATTTATTTGGACAAGTTTGAATATGATGTAGAAGAAAGTGAATGTGAGCCTTTTACCCATTTGAAAAGCTTGTATTTAAAAATGTTTTAAAAATACTTTTAATTAATATTTGAATTTTTATTCCTTTATTAATATATATGTGAGGGGTAGAGGGTGTCACAGTAGAGATCTTCTATTTTTTGACATTCTCTTGCCAAGATCATTGTTGGCAGAAATTGAAGAGGATAGTTCTTTTATTTGATGTTGCTCCATTTTTTTATGCAAAGTAGTTATTTAGAATAAAATTTATAATTTTTTAACTATATCAATCAAAGAATTAGAATAAACTAATAATTTTGTTTGTTGAATGTTATAAAATGTGTATAATAAGATAAAATAAAAGAATGAAGTTATTTTACCCTATCTTGAACTTTGCAAAATCACGATTGTCTAGGTTGATATAAATCTTTGTACTTGAAGTTAAGTTGATTGAATACTCATATGAAAAACAATTATTAAAATATAATTGTTAGTAAATAAAATATAAATAAGTTGAATTGACAACAATACTTAAGATAGTAAAGAAACATCTCAGATAAATAAATAAATGTCAAATTAAATAAACATGTTAATATAAAAATAAAGAGATAGGAAATTATAGATCGATTTTTATTTAAATATTATTTAAAGATTATTTAAAGATCATATGAAAAACAATTATTAAAATATAATTGTTAGTAGATCAATTTTTATAGTTAAAACTTAATATAAAAATTAAATTCAGAAAAATAGTTTCAATTTCTATAGTGAAATGACATATGACAATCGTTTAATGTAAATATTAAGTACAATTTAACCATCCATTTATATAGTTCTCCATATTTTTTTGGCTAAATTATTTATATATATAAAGAAAAGAAAAAAGTAGTAAGAAAAGAAAAGATATATTTTTTTTAGGCTATGTTTTGTCTGCAAAGTAACTTTAATAACTTTATTTATGAAAATAACCTATTAAAAAGGGAGATGTCAAAATATAATATTTTATATTACATTTTATTGTGTAAATAAATATATATTAATGAATTATACAAAATTATTATTTAAACAAAATTTATAATTAATGATAAAGTAAGGATAATATATTTACTCTTTTGCTATAGGGTTTTGTTATGTTGTGAGTAAAATTAAAGTTGTAAGTAACATTAAAGAAAGGAGAAGGAAGATAGAAGTGATAGACACAAGAAGAAGAATGTTCTCCTTCCTCCAAATCATCAATTGTGCAGGTAATAGTAAGGAGCTCAACTTTTATATATTATAAATAGATTTGTTAGAAAGTGTGATTCTGTCAAGGTGTTCTAGTTTAGTTGGGTTGTGTGACTTCTTATAAGATCTCTCACACATCTTTAATTATTATAGATAAAAAAAAGTGTGAATTCCATATTTTATTCGATTAATGAAATTTTAAGAAAAATAATTAATTGTGTGAAGAATAGGCTCTATAGGTGTCTTGTTTCCATTATTTGTGACAAACTAAATTGTGTAACACTCCAATTTTCGTAAAATAAATTTAAAAATTTTCTATTTAAAAATAAATAAAATTTTAGAAAAATGATGAGATTTTTATAATTTAATAAATAAAGAGAAATAATTTTATTAATTAAAATAATGGTTTGAAGGAAAAATAGAAATGATATTTTATTTATTCATTTGATAGTAAATAAAATATAATTCTTTTTTATAAAATAAATAAAAAATAGAGTAAATAAAAGGCCCAGAGTACCCTAACTATAAATAGAGACTAATAGGTCATTATTTATATTTACGATACGTCTCTGCATTCTCTCTTCCTCTCAAATCCGTTTTTCCTTCTTCCTTTCCCAAAATTTTCTTTTTTTGTCACATACACTCAAATCGATTTCAGTAAAACGATAATCTTGGACTCATTAACCGTTGGATCGTCGTGAAATTTGAACGGGTGGTTTGGAACTTATTTTCACACTCACCCACCATTGTTTTTGAGATAATGGCTATGGTAGAAGAAATGTCCCTTGCATTGAACTTTCTCTTTTCCCGCAGACATCCAAAACCTGTCCCAATAAAATTACGATCCCAGATTCGTCAACCGTTGGATTGTTGTGCAATTTGGGCACCACCTTCGGAACTCACTTTCACACATTCTCATCGTTGAGATTTGTGAAATAATATTTTTCAAAGAGAAATTAGCCTCGCACTTTGGCAGTAAATAGGAGGCTACAATTTCTTCTCTTTCTCTCTAACGCTTGGAAATCCTAACAGAACAAACAGAGGAAAAACTTGAGGAATCTTAGGGAATTGCTAAAGATGTTGCTATCACTTTCAGACTACACACGTGAGCCCTCTTAGAGGTAAGGGATGAGTTTATCGCAATTTGGAATAGAATGGTGTAGAAATCCTTAAGAGATCAAATTGAGATTTATTTTGAGATGTTTATTGAATTATAATTTTTCCTTTATGATTATAAATAAGATATTATTGTGTTTGACGGACCAATTGATGTCCTGATGTGAATTGGTTGATAAAATTGAATGCTCTTGGTGTTTTCGTGTTTTTAACCTAGGATTTTGATTCAATGATTTTGATATGATTGTGTGAAATTGTTTGAGGGTTTTACTCCCCATGTTGTGAGAAACATTTTTGTATAAATTATTTGTACTTTGGACAAGAATTGCTAGATTGACATGATAAATTATTATATTGAGATTATGAAATTATGATTAAAATTGTGCCTAAGTGATAAATTGAATATGTGATGAATTGTGAGATAACATGCTGCTTTGAGATCATAACATTATTTATTGGGATTGAGAATAAGTGCAAAGTTGAACATGCATTGATTTGTGAGATACACGTAAACATGTGATGATGATTATGACATTATGAGATGCTAAATTGTGGACATGAGATTTGGTTGTGAACAAGTACACGGTTAACACTTGATGTGACAATACTTGTATTATGAGCTATGAATTATATAATAACCCAATTGGTGTTTACCTTGAAAAAATTATTTATGCATAGTGTTAAAGGGAACATGTAGGATTCCTAGTTAGGAATCTAAAGTGTTAAATTGTAGCGCAATTTATTAAACGTGTTTGAAACATGAGTGTGAGGTTGTGAGTATTATATAATTCATGAGTAGTGTCTGTGTGCAAATATTATTTTAGGGGTTGGACTTGAATCAGGAAGGTAAGGTCTTAACGAATTTTTCAAAGTCTAGGCCTTGGGGGTAAAGACACTCGATTTGAGTGCTCCTTTAAGTCTATGTTGATCCCATATGGTTAGAGCATTCTCGCAAAACATAGTGATCCTGACTGGTCACCTTATGATTTTACTTAGTGAGAGTGATCAGGCATACTCATTGTGTGGTGTGTCTTGTTATGTACTCCTAAGTGACCCATGGTGATTTTTCACTAACATGGTATCACATTGCATATAGGCTTGAGTCTTAGTATAATTGTTGCATAACGCTTGCTAATTGTCTATTATAAAATTGATTAGTGTTATTACATCTTGACCCGAGTGTGTGATTCATGTGTAATGTGATTGGTGATTGAAAAATGAATTTTAAATGATAAAGTGGCGAAGTGATGTGAATTGTATTAAGTTGAGTTATGTTATAAATACTTTCATAATTTATTTTGATTACATCATTGTTTTTTTAAAAAAAAATGTGATAACTCACTCCCTATGTGTTATTTGTATTTGGATCTTGTGGTTAACTCAAACCTTGTGTTCATGAGAATAGATGACTAGGTGGATGACTTTAGAACCTCGTGTTAGAGGATGCTGAGACACAATAATCTGATAGGATGACCTAATATGTCTCTATTTATAGTTAGGGTATTCTCAGCCTATTATTTATTCTATTTTTTATTTGATAAAAATGAATTCGATTACTTCCTATCAAATGAATAAATAAAATATTATTTTTATTTTCTAAGAACATATATTTATTTTATTTACCTTAAAATCATTGTTTTAATTAATAAAATTATTTCTTTTTATTTATTTAATTACAAAAACCTCATTATTTTCTTAAAACTTTAATTATTTTTAAATAAAATACTTTTTTAATTTATTTTACGAAAATGGAGTATTACAAGAATAAAACAATAGCATGCCTATTGTTGGATACAAATGATCAACCCTGAAGCAAGTTTGTTAGGTTCCTGTTTAATGAAGAAGGATGCATATCATGTATTTTAACCAGATGGTCCAGAAGAGTGTGAAATTGGGAGAATATTAGACTCTTTAATTCAATGGACACTATACAGAGTACTATGAAGAGTCCATTATCCATGTACAACAGCTGCCGACGGGTTACGCCTTTTATTTTTAATATTGACATTTGACAACTCCCTTTATCTCTACTAAGGAATTATCCATGTTTTTACTTTAAAGAGGAGGAGGAGGATAATGTTTGAAGTGATGTACTGCAATTCTGAGATGGTTTCCAGCTTTTGGTCTTTCTTATACATTTAGAACATGGAATGCATTTACATGTATCATGTAACAGCATGTTTGTATTGCTGTTAAACCACGTTGAACGTGAATCCAAGTGACATAAGGATCCATGTTCAACGTGCCTCAAAGTGTAATCCAGCTAAAACAAACACACCCTAAATAGTCAAGTAAATTTCTAACCTACAATAGGGCTAACCTGAAATTCCTATACTGCAGAACAAAATCATCTCTGTTAAGCCAAAATCCAATTACTAGACCACAAACCAAATGAATGGTTTGATAGAACCAGGAATGTTGGTAGCATGAATAAGGACTATGTTATCTGGTTGAATCCCCATGTTCCTTTCCTTATGCCCTCAAGGGTATCTAGCACCTGTTTCATGGATGGTCTGAGTTCCTTGGGACACTGCACACACTGAAATGCTAACTCTGCCACTGCTGTTATCATTTCCATCATGTTTTTGTCAACACCAAGCCAAAAACTTTGATCCACTACAGCGGTTAATTCCTTGTTTAAAATTTTTCTCTTTGCAAACTGTGCAAGAGTAACATAATCTGTGCCTTCCATTAAACTTGGGCGGATGGATGATATGAGTTCGAACAAGACAACCCCAAAACTATAGACATCACTTTTGTCACTGACCCTTCCAGATTCATAGTAGTCAGGATCTATGTAAGCACGAGTTCCTACTGGAATAGTTGAAACATGAGTAGCATGATCTGGAAGAGACCGTGAGAATCCAAAATCTGCAACTTTGACAGTAAAATTTTCATCCAACAGAATATTACTCCCTTTTACATCACGGTGGATGATACCTGATTCATGAAGAAATACCAAGGCAGTAGCAGTTTCAATGGCAATATTCAATCTATTATGCCATGGTAGTTTACCACCAGAAGATTCATGAAGATGTTTAGTAAGAGTGCCATTGGAGATGTACTCGTAAACTAGCATGTGTTTGTTGCAATTGCGAGAAGTGCGGCCATAAAGTGAAACCAGATTTTCATGGTGCAGGAGACCTAAGATCGCAGTTTCTTTCATGAATTGCTTAATGGTCTCTTCTGTCTCACTCTCATCATGGAAACATTTTATTGCAACCTCTCGCCCATCTTGAAGTTTTCCTAATACAATGGCATGCTATCAGAACAAAAATAGATATATGCATATTACTTACAGGAAACATTGGTTAAAATATGCTAACTAATTAGCCCCTCACCATAGTACACGGTGCCGTACCCTCCCTTTCCAAGGCAAGTGTCAAACTTGTTGGTAGCTTCTTCAAGTTCAGCATGGTGGAAGATTTTCAAAGCTGACATGTATGGATTATAAGACATGAATTAGGACAATTCTGAAGCTTTTTGTGCAATTTAATTTCTAATTAAGCTAGGAACACACTTTTTTATTGGTTAAAATTTATTAAAACTACAAAATTAGGAAACAATGTGTTCCTAACATGTCTCAAACTAGAAAACCATGAGAAAGGAAAACATACAAAAGACCATTTTTTATTATACCTTTTGTTGAGTTTGTTTCATATCTTCCTTGCTTTATGCCATCGAGTGACTCTAGCACCTGTTCCATATTTGGCCTTAATTCTTGTGGACATTTCATGCATAGATGTGCAAGCTCAGCTGTAGCAGTCATCATCCGCTTGATCTTAAGGTTTGATTCAAAGCCGAGTCTTGGATCCAACAGCTCCACCAAAGTTTGGTTTTCAATTTTTCTGCTTAAAATGGTAGCAAGACTATCCTCTTCATTCATAACCCAATTCTTTGCCAGCTTTGATGAGAAGAGCTCACACAACACCACTCCAAAGCTATAAACATCATTTTTTACGCTAAGCCGGCCTTTTGTCAAATACTCTGGGTCTATATAACTACATGTCCCAATTATATCACCAGTAACATGGGTAGCATAGACAGGAACTCCATCTGGAAGTTTCCGGGATAGATGAAGGTTAGCAAGCTTAGCACAAAAGTTCACATCTAGGAGAATATTACTGGACTTCACATTGCGGTGGATGATGCCATAATAGTGAAGATAGTCCAATGAATTTGCAATATCAATGGCTATATCCAATCGAGTCAGCCAAGGTAGTGTGCTGTTTTTGGTTATTTCACTTTGAAGATGAGAAGCAAGATTGCCATTGGATAGGTATTCATGCACTAGTAGTGACTCCTTGTGATGAGAAGCACACCCGTAAATTGACACAATATTTTTGTGAGGCAAGTAGTTTAGGATAGCAGTTTCATTGATAAACTGTTGCAACATGTGGTGCTTGTCTTCATTAAAGCACTGGATCGTTATCTCACGCCCATCCTCAAGTTTTCCTTAAACAAGGTAAATAACCAGAAGAAAATATTTGCATGAACAAAACTTGCAGATGTTTAGGTGCTTTTGCTCTTAGCTCTTCAATAAGAAGTTCATCTCGGTATTCAATGCTGATTTTAAATACTGACCTTCATTGTGTGTGTTAGCATGGTAAAACACGAATTTTAATAAGAGCACCAAAAGCACCTAAATAACTAAACCTAAGCTTTCTGCCATTTCTATTGGGCAAAATGCGTATGCAGTTCCTTAGGTCCTTTTGGTGTTGTTATCTAATCAAAATTGGAATTTCACATTTATAACCTATACTGATCTTTAATGCAAACTTTTATTACGTCAATTACCAAGGTGAACTCCAAATTTGTTTTGAGAACCGCTCAAAAAGTACTTAAGCTACTTTATCTAAGTTTTTTCCTTCTCTATTTACATTGTTCGTATAAAAGGATGCAGCTTAGTCTCTTACCATAATATTCAGTGGCAAATCCTCTCTTTCCAAGACAATGAGATTGGTTAAAATTATTTGTGACTTTTGCAAGTTTCTTGTAGGGCAAGATTCGCCACTTACTCTGCTTTGAAAACGTGTCAGAAGAAGAGCTAGTGAAGCAGCACTCAAAGAGACCAAGTCCCATTCTCATGAGGAAATTACTAATTTGCAGGACCATTGAGATGCTGAGTAAAAGTGAAAAATCCAACTGATCAGAATTGCAAATTTCTAAGTATTTTACATTCTACAAAGTCTAATTCATTTTCATATATACAACTGAAATGTAAATTGATAAAGGATTAAAACAAATAAATACTATACTTACATGGAAAGAAAACATATTCAAGTCAATGGCTGTAGGGTCCATGTCTAGACTAGGTGTGAAGGAACAACTCTTGGTAGCTAAGACAAAATAATAACAGATCATACTTTAAAAAAATACTGTATGTTGAGTGACTAACAACATAATTAATCTGCCAAAATAACACGAGCAGAAGATTCTAATAAACTCATTGGTCAAGAACAGGTTTATTAAATGAAGTAAAACATGCATTATTTAAACTGCTTATCTTCATCAAAGTGCTGGATTGCAATTTCACACCTATGGTCAAATTTACCAAGAGTATTTTTTACACACACACACCCTCCGAAGAAAATAATTTACTTATATATCATTTGTTTTGAAAAATAGCCAGCTGGGTAAGCTAAGCCCCTTACCATTTTTATACTGCGGCCAAGGAGACAATAAATTATGTAATCAGAAAACAATTACTACAGGAAAAATATTAAGTCCTAGTCATGTTTAAAACAAATACAACTAGAATAGGAAAAAGTTACCAAATAAAAAATGTTAAATGCAACGGATGTTAAAGGAGTACCAAAAATTAGTCCTTGTAAAGGAACTTGTTTTAGGACTCCTGCAGTATATACCCTTCCCTAAAAAATAGCAATATCTGCCTTTGTATGGTTACCATTTTTTCCTAATTAAAATTAAAATATTTTGACATAAAAATTATAAAGCTACTGAAAAAGGAGAGTAAACTGATATTCACACCTTGTAAACATTAATAAACCAAGAAAAAAAGATAAATATGATTTTCCTATACAGTATACATAGTATTATCATGTTTAAGTAGTTTTTATGTATATCCTTGTGTTTACTTTTTTTAAATTTATTTTTGGTTGAATTAGATGAAAATATCATTTGTAATATAGAATTCATCACAATTATTGAGTCAGCAATTAAGACGAGGATTCTTAATTCTTACCTAGTGCAGAACAAACAATCCCAAGAAAGACAAAGGTCCCCCCAACAATTTTTGGATGAATGGCCTCTTTCAAGGAATGCTCTGCCACTGAGATGAAGTTATGCAGTCAGCACCACGACATGCAAAGTAAGCAACATGCAAAGGTTACAACACGTGGCTCTGTGCTGAGCATGTGAGCCTAAACAACAGTACTAAAAAGGAAAGAAAGAAGAAGTGTAACAAGATGATGAGGAAAAGGAAGGAAGGAAGGAAGAAGTGAACAGCAGAACACAAGTCTTCGGAGAAAATATGGAAAAGTCTGAACTCTGAAATGTCAATTTTTCTATGAAAATGATATTTTGAGTATATTACACTGCAGCCTGCGAATGGATACTTAAATATTATGTAGTTTTTTCTTTTAAAAAAATATTTTTTACTCTGCTGTAATATTATTTATATATATATATATATATATATATATATATATAATATTTCTTTTTCAATTTAGTACATAAATTTATTATTATTATTTTAGTACATGATATTTCCAAAATTTTACTTTTCATACTTACATTTAATCTTGATTTATTAAATAATGACGTAACAAACGTAACAGGCTAATAGAGTGTAGGAATAAAATGATGATATAACAAGCTTAAAAAAATATTTATTAAATAATAAATTAAAAAAATGATATATTATAAATATGAAAAATATATTTACATTTTTTATTCATTAAATCACTCAAATATGCAGTGCATACAATATTTACTTTAAATATAATTCATTCAAAAATTTCTTTGAACTAGTACACGGGATATATAAAAGTTTATATTTTAATTTGGTGCTAAAAATTGATTTATATCTTTAACTACCATGATTGAGTGAAGCCTCAAATTGACAGAAGCCATTTTTTGTTTAAAAAAAACGTGCATGTTGCTGGTATTGAATTATTGACTCCAGGCTAATTAATAGCATGAACCATTATTATGTGAACATCACTGTCAACATTTTAGCCTTTCTTCCTTAGTAAGGTTAAAATGGACAATTCATCCGAATTTCATATTCAAAAGTATTAAACATCACAAAATTTTATGGATTTAAGTTATATTTAATAAGTTTTACTCAAGGTTATTTCCTGCAATTTTTAATAAATTTTATCGAAAATTAAATAGAATATGTTAAAAATAATATATTAGAGAGTATGTTACTAATATTTTTCTTTATTTGATTACAAATGTTTGATGTGAAAAAATATTATATATGTTTTCATTCTTAATTATAAAAATGTCACACTTAATTTTTATTTTATTTTTTAATTTTAAAAGTTTATACCAAAGAAGTAAAAACAACTTTTTATTGTTTTACTTTTTATATTTTATTTCATCAATTCCTATATAAACTAAAAATATAAAAAAAATATATATTTTCTCAAACCTAAGGCAAATTCACAATACAAAAATGAAAGCGTGCTTGTGTTTTTGTATAATTTTACAATAAAGTGAAAATATATACGTTTCCGATTTTGCATTTGTCACAACAAAAACAGGCATGTTTATGAAGAAATACAAAAAATATAGGGAATGAACTTTACAAAATAAGAATGAATATAACAATCGTTCCACTGGATTATACAGTTGGGTAAGCGAATAAGCTGGCCCATTTAAGCTCACACCCATTAAACCAACAACTCACATAACTTGTCTTGCAAAGCTTGCCATTTAAATGAAGAGTGTTGCTAGGTGCACCCAGTATTTTTTCTGGTGCACCCAGCAAAAATATAAAATGCCAAAATTGCCCCTATCAGCTTTCTTCCTTAAAATGCCAATTTTTTTTCCGGAACAACTTCTTACTCCATTTTCAAAGAGCTTTCTTCTCGTTTTCCACTTTTTCCTGCGGCATTGTCTCTGGTTCGTGGGGGTAGCAAGGTTGAGTGCAGCGGTGAAGGTGAAGTTTCCGGCGTGAAGCTTTGCGGTGGTCGGTGGTCGGTGGCGGCAAACAAGGTACGCAGATGGCGTTTGTGCGTCGCGGACGTACGGATGGCTTCCGGATCAAGTTGATCCGTAAGCTTTTTACGGATCAACTTGATCCGTAAGTTGTTACGGATTAACTTAATCCGTAACTTCCGGATCAAGTTGATCAGTAACATTCTTCTGGATCAAGTTGATATGTAAGTTCCGGATCAACTTGATCCGTAAGTGTATTATTTTTGGTATTTGTTGTTTTTGCATTTTTGCATCTGTTTTTCCATTAATTTTCCTTTTTATTTTAAATTACTAATTTTTTTTATGGTCATTTTTTGTTTGATTTCGTTAGATGAATGAAGATGAGTGGATGTATGAAATAATGTCTGAACGAGCGGATATGGATTATGAAAATGCAGAATCATGTGGTGCGAATGAACCACATGTTGATTGTTCGGAAGCATTCAAGACTTCTAAGGTTATAATGTTAATGCTTGTCACATATTTAATAAAATGAATATTGGTAGAAAACTTAAATTATGTGGTTTTTATAGGTGTTTGAGTGCCGAGAGGATGTTTTGTAGGTGTTTGAGTGCCGAGAAAACTTAATAAAATAAATATTGGTAGAAAACTTAAATGAATATCGGAAGCGTGTTCACTATGCTGGCAAGAATCCCTCAAGTTGTGGTTGCGTGGTGAGAACCACGCTTGGTCTTCCTTGTGCTTGTGAGCTATCCAAATATGTTGGTGGTTGCATCCCACTTGATTCAATTCATATGTTCTGGAGGAGACTCAGTTTTTCAGACCAAGGGTTATCTGAGCCCGAGGTGGGCATCAAGGACGTAATGGAAACAATATACCAAAAATTCGAAGAACTTGATGTTTGTGGCAAGTTTACTCTAAGAAGTAAACTTTGGGAAATTGCACACCTTGATCAGAATTCGATGTGTCCTCCTCCAGCAAAGGTTAACACAAAGGGGGCACCGAAGAAAACTACGAGTAGGAACCCAAGGTCAACAAAGCACGATCCATCTTACTGGGAGTATGTAGATGCCTTTGAATCACAACAAAATAGCAATTCGTCCGTGAGACGTACTGCATCATCCTCTGAGCAACCGATTCGAAGAACGACGATGCCCATGTTGGACCAGTTTCAGCCATTTATGCACGACTTCATTGATAAGATTGTTGATGTCAAAGGTGATGGTAACTGTGGATATCGGTCGGTTGCCGATTTATTAGGTATGGGTCGACTCTTGGTCGGTGGTCCACAACCATCTGCTTAAAGAACTTGCCAATTTCTCAGAAGACTATGTCAAGCTCTTTGGTGGCACGAAGAGATTTGAGGAATTAAGGATGTCACTACTTATTGATGGGTTAACCAAGGTATGTAATTTATGAATTTGATTTTTAAAACTTTAGTTTGAAATTAAGTTTGACGTGTATATTTGTTTTATTCAGGTGACAACGGATAAGTGGATGGATATAACGGACATGGGACATGTCATTGCATCAAGGTATAATGTAATCGTTGTATTCTTGTCTAAACAACAAAGCATGACATTCTTTCCCCTTAGAAGTCAACCGCTGACAAATTCTTCATTGCATTGTATAATTTATATCGGTCATGTGTATGATAATCATTTTGTTGAGATACATTGTAGATATGAAGTGTTTTTTTTTTATGATTATGCAATGACTTTTGTAGGATTGAGTTAACATTTTTTTCGCATACACAACAGGTTTATTTAAAAGAACGTTGTCCCTTACCGCCTGTATCATTGTTATGGTCTAGCAATTGTCATCCGCAGGCGAAGTCATGACCAAATCCATATATTAGCATAATGCAGCATTACAAGAGCTTCATGATGTTCAAGAGAGACTATGTTGACTTAAATGATGATTGAACATGTAATTTATAAATGCCTGATCGTTTTGAACATGTAATTTATTTGTTACGTCCACAACAAAATTATTACTTAATTCTAAAAAAGCATGTATGATATATCGTTGTTTGACTTGACTACACATTGTGGAAAATCGTGTTTGATAAATTGTTGTCTGCATTAATATAAAGCGCGTGAAAGGACCCTGCACAGCATGACTACACATGCAGATCTGATGCAACCTAAAGCATGTCATGTCATTCGTGTAGTTGGCAACACATACAGAAAGCATGTGCACGCGTATTTTCAATCTTTAAAAAATGCAGCACTAATATTAAAACTCATCTATATATATGGCACAATCTAACCTTGTAAGAAAGCACAAGTTTCAGTATCAACCCAAGTCTTACAAAAAAACTATGGCATTCTTGGGAGAGACAAGCAGTCAGACAGTTGTGAACTCCACATTAGGTTTTATTTTTCCAAATGGATCCATTGTTCACAACGACAGTGGTGTTTCCTTCCAAGCTTCCACTCCAGTTTCCATTCGAGTACCTAACTGGTGTGATTTTAAAACGTTAAAAACCAAAATACACAATAACCTTAAGCTAACCAACAAGCAATTTTTGGATGAAATTTACTACCGGCAGCCTTTCACGTATGCAGGTAATCAATTTCAGTTTCAATGTATGCAACTGAAAGATGATGCTGATGTTAACACAATGTTAATGTGTAATCATGAATTTTCGTTTGTTAGTCCGATTGAGTTATTATGTAGCATTGCTAGAACCCTAGATGGTATTTTAAACTTACTTGAAACTACTATGACCCCTACTCATGATGCCCTGCTATATTACAATGGGAGGTGGAACATGTCACGCCAAAATGAGTTTGTAGGTTACTCGTTCACAGGAAAAAATCCCAAAAACTTTGACATTCCCACCGGATTTATCATGGATGAACTGAAGGATTTGATCAAACAAGTTGCGCCTCGTGGGATTCCCCCTTATGATGTTGATGAAACACAAATGGTAACGCGATTGTTTTTTAGAAACCAAGTCACCATGAGTATTCAGAAAAAGTTATAAAATTTGAAATAATTGAACTCAAAACCAACGAGGACGTGATGAAGGTGCTCATTGAGTCTAACTACTGGAAAAAGATTGGGCCAATAGAAATTTTAGCTGTTTTCAGTAAACCTTTACCGCAAATGGAAGACGAGTTGTCCTTGTCGCAAAATTAGCATGAGTTAGTTAGTTGTAGTATTTTATGGAAATTTAATTTCGTTTGACTATGTTGAAGTTAATGTACTGTTTGAATTCATGTATTGCATAATCGTTTTCAATTACAAGAATCTCAACTAAAAAAATAGATTTCTATATATAACAAACTAATTAATAAATTGTTTTTCTTCTTACGGATCAAGGTGATCCGTACGTTGATCCGGAAGTCTCTTACGGATCAAGGTGATCTGTAAGAAGAAAAACAAGTAGGGACAATTTTGCCATTTAAGAGCTTTGTTGGGTGCACCAGCAATAATGCTGGGTGCACCTAGCAATACTCTTAAATGAACTCTATTTAGCAAGCCCACAACCACATGTTTAGCTCTCCCATGCTAAAATTGGGCAGCCCACGTCTGAAAAAAAAAAAAAGAAATCAAATTTAAAAATTTGAAATTTAATTCAATTTTCAAACTCTTTCAAAAACAATTGTCCAAAAAATCAAATTAAAAAATTGACTAAAAATAAAATTAGCAACCCTTTTAAAAATTCTGTTATGATTTTTTAGTCCAATTAATCACTTGGATGTTTGAAAATTATTTTGTATGGGTTTTGGTTTGGTGTTGATTATTTTGAAATATATCTAATTTCAAATAGAATGACCATGATTTTTTATTTTGTTAGTCTAGTTTCTATTTTTATTTTACTTTTACTAAATCACAAAAAAAATAATTAAGTTAAAAAAACTTCATGGAGTCCACAATTAGACCTGACCAAAAAAATCCAATATTAAAATCTAACCCAACAATTGATTTGGCCCAACCCATTTTAATTATTTTTAATGGATAAGATCTTTTATCACATCCATAATTTGTACACATTTATAAATCAAGAACTCACTTTCTTTTCATACAGTTTTTAAGTGAAAAATCCAAAGTCTATTGTTCAAACATCTTCTACACTCTAGTATCGCTTTCCAGCAACCTTCTTCAAAATCACGTTCAAATTTGTTTCTTCAAACCACTGCTTCATCTCCACCAACAAATCACTAGAAGACATGTCTCTTTTCTTTGCCCACGCTCTGCGTAGTTCTCTCAATGACCATTCATCTCAATTGATAAAATCATCATTCCTTCTATCTTCTATCATTCATGTGTTTTGTAATTTTTTGGAATAAGTTTTTTTCATCAGTCCTTTTTTCTATATGTCATTACTGGAAAAATGAGAATTCTATGACAGTTTTTCAAAGCATTCAAAGATGGTTTTGAACCGTTTTTAAATTTAATGTCGTGAAAAGTGAAAACTTTCCATGATGATTCTTAAAAAACCATCTTAACAAAATTATCATTCTAAGAAGATTTATAGGAAAATAATCGTCTTAAAATGATAACATTCTAAAATGATTTTTAATTGAGAAAAAATCATCTAAGAATGATTTTATTAAAAAAAAATAAAAAATTTTAAGACGATTTTCCTTCAAATGTTTACAATCTAAGATAATTTTTCAAAAAACTATCTTAAAATATATTTTTTCTAATTTTTTTTAAGAAATAAGAATTCTAAGACGATTTTTGGAAAAACCAAAAAACATCTTAGAATATAAATATTTTAAGATGATTTTCAAACAACCGTCTTAGAATGTCTTTTTAAAAAAATAAAATAAAAATCCAGTGCAATATTTTTTTCATATAAAACCTTGTTATAATTTCACTAAAAAGAAATAAATTGCTATAATTGACTATAGAATTTACAAATCATATTTAATAAAAATTGTCTCTTTTTCCACCATGATCATATCTTGTTACTCAATAGAGTCAATTTTAAATTCATAATTGATTTGGTGAAAAAAAATCTTAAAACTTAAAAGAAAGTCACATTTTTTTCTAATTATATCATTCAATAATATTAAACAATTTAAATGAAATTTTAAATTAAATTATTTATGAAGATTAGTTTAATTTCTCATGATACGCTAATTTTAATTATTTTACTTTACTAGGACTTCTTAATGTAAAATATAGATAATATTTTTAGAAAAATAAAACATTAACATTGACTAAATATATATACATATAAGCTTAATTTAACAACTTACGTTGCATGTAAATATAAAAATAATTATCAAAATATAAATCTTACTTAAACAAAAAGAAAAAAAGATATACAGAAGAGTAAGAATCTAGTAAATTGAAATGCACCCAAAGCAAGAGATAAAGGGCAGAGAATGTCAGGTTTCATTCCAATTAAAAATTATAAGATGAAAGTGACAGCCAAGGTTTATAAGATAAAAGTGGCAGAGAATGCCCGTTAAAAAAATAATATATTAGATGATATTGCCTTAGTGCACTTGACCAATGACCATACATGTCATACAGGATTAAATATAGAACAAAGAAACAAAGACAATCTATCCAACCTGTTACATCTTTGGAATGCTCGTTTAATTGTTTGATGACTGAAGGATTCTTAGATACACTGCACACAGTCAAGGTTCCATCTGATGCCCCATAAGCAAGTAGATCAGAACTCATGTGCCCAAAATTCAACACCGCACTGCACATAAAGATTTTCAGGATTGTTCCACCAGGAAAACCAAGTAAAAACAGGGACTAGTACTAGGGTAATGGAAAGACAAATCTGGATTGGACTCTACCAGAGGCTTCGCACTGATCAAAGATGCAATGCATTCCAACAAAAGAATAGGCAGCCTCAACCCCACGATGTCTAGGACGATCAGAATCACTTACACTTGAGCCGAAACTTGTTCTATGATTATATATTGGATTTGCATTTTGCAGATCCTACAATGTAAATGAACACACAATTTTGACAAATGACATAAAAAAAGGCAATGATAAGTTTGAGAATTTAACTGTCCAGGTGGACAAATCATCTAGAAATTTTTGACAATTATCTGATAAATTGTCTTCTTTATAGTCATACGAAATATATTTTATAAAACAGCACGAGATAGACTAATCGTTGCTTTAATTACTCCCAAGAAAATGCTAATATCACTACAAATCTATCTAACTTTGTTATCTATCTCTTAAAACAAAAAATATAGCAACAAATTCCGAGTCTCAATGTTGTAAAAAAAAATAATGCAGTCTTGTCTTGTCAAATAAGATTTGAACTTTGAAGTTTAATTTCTCAAATGATAAAATTGAAAAAAATACACACAAGACATTTATTTATAACATAAGTGTCACACAAAATTAGAGAAAATTTGAATTTCACTTGAATTTGAATTTGTGGAGTCAAAATTTCACTAATTATGATTAGTAAATTTCAGTTATGGTTCAACCTACAAATCCAATATCGAGTAAAAGATTCTCTACTAAGTGTGTTTAGATGTCATGAGGCATGTAAAGCATGAAGGACATGCACAAAATGTGACTATATGATATGACAATGAGGTTTAGTAAGCAAATGTTTACCTCCCCTTAGGCTGGTTCGAAATTTAATTGAATTGTGCTTCTCCCAATTCAATTAAATTTCTCTCCCAACACATACATCAAATAATGCACTCAACCTAGAAATCAAGAGTAGTGTTTATGTTGCTTGAGGCTTGGATAATTACAATTTGTGTTTGCTTATGCTCAAATGTCTTGAATAACGCAATTCAAGAGAGCTCAAGACTTATTTTGATTCACAAATTCAGTCACAACTTAGCACTACAACTCAATTTCTTCATAGGCATCATATAGGAAACTTAGAAAACAAAACAAAGTTCAACAACAAGACTACTTCTAGGAATTGATTTAGAACATGTAATGAACTAAATAACATGCATGAATTAGACTCAAAATTCAAAAGATAGACTAAGAATGACAAGAATACATGAGCAAATATATCTAGAATTCAATCAACAAAATCAAAATTCAACACAAACTTAGAACATAATGTGACAATTATTATGACTAACATGACTTTAGGACAACATGAATTAAGTGATTTACACTTAGATATTTGTGTTTTTTTTTCTAATCAATATTTTGGAAGAAAATTTAGATCTAGAGGTTCAACACAAGAAGATTATGATTGAAAAATGATAGAATCTAAAATCAACACAAAAACATGATTCAAGAGTAGATCTATAAAATTTAAACCATAGAAATGCAAGAACAAGTGTAGATCTAAGATTTAATCGGTTTATTTTTTTGAATATACTCTAAACAGCACCAAACCATAAGACAATAGAGGATATACATGGAGAATAAGATGAAGAACAAAAAATTAAAGTGAATTGACCAAACAAAAAGATAGAGGAAGCAAAAGAACATCACCTAGATGAAGATGCTCTTGATATCACATGATATAGCTTCATGTGGAGCTTGTAGGTCTTGGATCTTCTTCATCAATGGAGTCATTTGCTTCTTGAAGATCAATGACAGCGGAATGGAGAAGAAGAAAGATGATTGGAGACACCACTTCAAGGAAAAGATGAGTTAAGAACAAGCTCACCACCATAGGAAGTCATCGATAAGATCTTGAAGGTAGAAGAAGATGAATGGAAGGAGAATGAGAGAAGGAACATGAAATTTTGTGCCTTAAATGAGGTCTGAAATTTGAAGTGTAATTCTCAAATGATCAAAGTTAAAAAAATTCACACAAATGACCTCTATTTATAGCCTAAGTGTCACACAAAATTGGAGAAAAATTTGATTTTCTATTCAAATTTCACTTGAATTTGAAATTGAATTTGTGGAGCCAAATTTTGGAGCCAAAATTTCACTAATTATGATTAGTGAATTTTAGCTATGGTTGAGCCCACTAATCCAAGATCAAGCCCAAGATTCTCCATTAAGTGTGCTTAGATGTCATGAGGCATGTAAAGCATGAAGGACATGCACAAAGTGTGACTATATGATGTGACAATGGGGTGTAGCAAGCAAATGCTCAACCCCCCCTCTAAAATTTAATTGGATTGGGCTTCTGCCAATTCAATTAAATTTATTTCCCAACACACATATCAAATATTCACTTAATGCATGTGAAATTATAAAACTACTCATAATACAAAAACTAGTCTAGATGCCCTAAAGTACAAGGGCTGAAAAATCTTACATTTCTAGGGCACCCTACCTACATTATGGAGCCCTAAATACAAGGCCCAAAAATAATGAAACATTAATCTAATATGTACAAAGATAAGTGGACTCATACTTAGCCCATAGACCCGAAATCTACCTTAAGGCTCATGAGAACCCTAGGACATTCTCTTGCATCTCTGCCCAAATCTTCTTGGAGTTTTCTATACAATGCCCTTGGAGGGTAGGATTGCATCAAAGAAAGAGCATAGAGACATATCATAAATGTAAAAACTGACCTAATATGTCTTTATTTATAGCTACGAAACTCTCATCTTATTATTTATTCTAGTTTTCTTTATTTTATTATTTTATTAAAAGGAACTCAATTTTACCCCCTATCAAATGAATAAATAAAACATATTTTTTATTTTCTAAGAACATACATTTATTTTATTTATCTTAAAATCATTATTTTAATTGATAAAACCATTTTTCTTATTTATTTAATTACAAAAACCTAATTATTTTCCTAAAACTCTATTTATTTTTAAATAAAATCATTTTTAATTTATTTTACAAAAAATGGGGTGTTACAACATTGTTGAAGAGTTTGTCTTACTACTAATGCTTGGACATCACCTCAAAATGTAAGCTACATGTGTTTGACAGCTCACTTCATAGATAATGATTGGAAGTTGCACCAAAAGATTTTGAATTTTTGCCAGGAAAGAAGCTATATGGGAGAGGCCATGACAAAATTTGTTGAGTCATGCTTGAATGAATTGGGGTTGAATCATGTTCTGAGCTTCACAGTTGATAATGCTGCATCAAATAACACATGAATTCAACTATTAAAGAAAATGCTATTGTGTTGGAATAACTTAGTTTTGAAAGGAGAGCATATTCATATGCGTTGTTGTGCATATATCTTGAATGCGCTGAACGACAAAACATTGAATATATGGGTCACATCGGCTTAGATGTTAAAACAGGTGGAATTCCACCTATTTGATGTTAAATGCTGCTTTGAAGCATAGGAAGGCATTCTAGGAGTTTGAGTTTCATGATAGAAAAATATGCTAATGAGTTAGGAAAAGGGACAAGTCTGGCTTCCTATGAAGATTTGGAATATGTCAAGGCTATTCTACCCTTCTTAGGTACCTTTTACGTTACTAGTAACATGTACATGTTAGAAGTGGTAGGTATTTGGCATGAGATTAACGATTTGCTTAACTGTAGCATTAAAGATAGTGCTACACATAAGATGACTAAAAATATGAAAGAAAAATATAAAAAATATTGGGGTGGTCCTAATAAGTTGAACATGTTGCTAATTGCTGATCCAAGGTCTAAAGTAAAATATATGAATTAGGCAATTGATAAACTTTTTGATGTGGACAAGGCAAATGGGTCTAAGTCAAGGCTAAAGTCTTCTTTAAAATCATTGTTTAATGAATATAATGGTCACAAAGGGGGGACTCAAGATAACACACAACTAGAACATGTAAATGTACCTAGTTACAAGAAAGATCTATATGGTTGGAATTTATTTTTGCAAACATCAGGGTTAACCTTATCAAAAAAATCTAAGCTTCAAAGTATTTAGATGAAAGGATTGGTACAAGTGCAAATTTGAATACTCTTGATTGGTGGAAAGTTAATTCAGGCCGATTTCCAATACTTTCAAACATAGCATGAGAGCTATTAATTATGCCTGTTTTTACAGTAGCATCTAAGTTTGCATTTAGCAAAGGTGGAAGGGTGCTTGATCTATTTCATGGTTCTCTATCACATGAAAAAGGTGGAGTCCCTTATCTATACACAAGATTGTCTCAAAGACACACCTCCAACACCATTGTTAGACTTCAATTTGGAAGAGTTTCAAAGTTTTGACAAAGTATATTGTTTCCAATTTTGTAGTAATATTATAATTAAAATATTTATTGAGTAACAAAAAGTTGTTTGTTTCTTTATGGAGTTGATTTCTCAACAAGATGTTGGTTTAACTACTATTTCTCTTGAAGAGTAGTGTTTCAAATTAGTACTAGTTTCAACACTCTACAACTGGCAAGGTACTTTAATGTTACACTTTGCATGTGAATTCTGCTTTGTTTTGTTTTGAATTTTTGTGTATAAACTGTTGATTTTGGTTTTGGGCATAAGTAGTGTTGATGTTGGTGAAAGAAAGGTATTTTGTTGTTGGCTACGTAGGATAGATCTGAGTAAAATTGATGTGCCATTGGATGGATGGATGGACTCTTGGATTTCGATATTTCAAAAATATAGTTTCGTTATTTTTTTTTTATAAAATAATACTCTGAACAATGGGAATTAAATGGACAAATTGTGTTTTAAGGATATGTAGTTGTTATTATGCTTCAGACTTCCGTTTGTTTGTTGTTTTGAGAGATTATATTACATTTTATTTTAGTAACTAGAGTATGATTATGATAAAAGTTTGTCAAGTTCAAGGGTATGATTAATTCCTTGTAGTGATCTTTTAATTAACACATTTGCTATTTGAAGTAATTCTTATCAAGATCAACGGGATAAATGTTAAGTTTTTACTTTTTAACATTTAATTACTAAAATTTATAAAAAAAAATTCTTATAACATTTAACTGAATATAAATTAAATATGACCAAATCTATATTCACTTTTAAAAAATTAGATCTTGAATTTAAATTATTTTTTAAAAAATATAAATATAAATTTAAGATATAATTCATGCACACCCCTACCCATAATCAAACCCATTCAAGTCCACACTTTAAATTGGCTTAAAAATTAAAGCTCATATATATATATATATATATATATATATATTGTGAGGAACTGTGGGACACAGGCTGCCCGTAGACCCAAACCTACATGCTCAACTACTGGATTATGAAGGTATCCTAGGTCAAGTAGTCTGTTGAAAAGCCCAAACCAAAACAAAAGATGAAGTAGAATAAAAGATGAAGTAGAATAAGCCCACAGAAATTAATAAAACTAGATTTGGGAGTATTATAATCTATCACATCTATCGTGAAGGAAACGAGTCTGCGAATGCTTTAGCTTGTGATATTTACAGTCATGTTTTATGATATATGAACAACTTCCTGCTTTAATGCAGCAGTTGTTGTTAGCTGATATGGCCGGGGTTTCCTCTATCCGATTCATTTCCTTGTAGTTTTTTTTTTTCCCATTTGGCTCCGATAAATATTAAAAAAAAGTACAATAAAAGTCTCTATTTATTTATTCATTAAAAACACTAATAGCAGTAGGTTTATGTAACCCGCCCACAGAATGATTACTTCATTCAACACCATTTATTACGAATTACAAAGTTTTGATCTTATTATATGCGAGACTGGTGTTCCACTTTGTCTATTTCATCTGACAGGTGACAGCCCCATGAATACCTTTACTTCCACTTGACTAAAAGCATTGAACAGATGCAATGTACGTCGTTTATAATATTAAAGGAACGTGGCAGGCACGCGTTTCTGATTTTAATATTCTTGAAACATGATTTTAATATTCACTTCCCCAAAGATTTTTCCGAACCCAATAGGACTTCAAAGTTAAAAAAATAACCCATTGAATTTCGTGGAACCGCGTATTCAGTAATCGATCATTCACCAAAATTTTACAAGTTTCTGCTTGATTTCATTTGAAGTTGAAACTTGGGCTTCAAGTTCAATATTCTCATGAACTGTCATGCATAAAAACTCCCTATAAAGCTTATTTCTATAATAATTACGCGTAATATTGAAGAAGTAAAACAACTTTATAAAGTACTACTGACTACGTACGTTGATCAACGCAACTTGTCTCAAACTAGAATTCAATATATATATATATATATATATATATATATATATATATATATATATATATATGTTAAATGTTTAATATTCGAAAAGAACTTTATTTATCACTTACAATTCTACTGATTCGTGGAAGATTAATTATTTCCTATAAAATAATACCTATTTAACTGTACTAAAAAAAATCATATTCGGACACCTTTTAATTATAAACACTAATAATTCATATAATTTATCTCTAATTCTTTTTTCTTATCCCATCATATCGTTCATTGTACCTATAATTTTTTATATTATTTTTCTTAACTCCCAAAATATCAAATAGTGTGTACAAATCATTTTTGAAAAAAATAACTTCATAAAGTACCAAGAGTTATAATACGTCACCTTGCTGCCGGGCCACTTGGGCATGCATGGCAGATTCTTTTCCCACTTACACCTGGACCACCCCTTAATTTCTATATCTAATTAAAGAATTAGACTCCAAAGAAAATTTTCTTTGACTACCTGAACACATTGAAGAAAATTTACAACTATATATTCAAGTATCAATTTCATCACCTCATTCATAATCAACACCCTTGGTACTATTAGCTTTGCGTATCTGAGAAACTAAGCCATGTCAAAACCCTTTTGCGCCCTCTTTGCACTGTCCATCATCCTTGTGACATGTCATGCTCAAACCCTTAATACATCAACAACATGTGAACCTTCTAAATGTGGTAACCTCAACATTAGCTACCCTTTTTGGAAGAAATCCAACACCAACGTTCAAGAATTTTGCGGTTACCCTGAATTTGGCCTTGAATGTTTGGATGACCAAGCCATCATGATTTTTCCAACTGACAGATACCAAGTCACGGATATAAACTATGATATTCATTCAATCACACTTCTTGACATAGATGTGTTGGGACAACCATGTCCTAGGGCTCGACACAACGTTTCCCTACACAATCTCCCTTTATCTTTCAGCTCATTAGATTTTAACCTCAGTTTCTATTTCAACTGCAGTTCTTACCCTTCATCTATTCAGCACATAGGGTGCATGGAACATGATAAGTATCAGTCTTACGTGTTTAAGACCGGGGATGAAGCTGAAAGTAATGGCTTTGATTGGCTTAGGCACTGTGAGGAGCATGTTGTGGTGACAGTGAAGCAGGATGAGATTGAAATTAGTAGTTTGATCACTGGTTTTGGTGATGCTATGCAGAAAGGATTCGTGCTTGATTGGATGAGAGCTCAGGATTGTGCAGTGTGCGAGGAGTCTAATGGCTATTGCAGATTCGACCAAGCCACTAAGCAATCGAGGTGCTTATGCTCAGATGGCAGAACTGAAGCCAAAAGTTGCAAAAAAGGTACAAGATAACTCATTTAATCTCTTTTGAAAAAATATTGTAGATTTTTCTATTATTGAAATCTTTGCTCATATTCACAACTCTGCTCAATTCATTGCTTTTATTAAGATTTAGAATTTAATTATACTTGCAACAGGTAGATTAGATTGACTCCTATGGCTTGATTAGATGCGTTGGTTCATTTTGGATGCTTTCTTTGACTGATTTTTCTTTGTGTTAATTAGTGTACGTAGTTTATAGTATCCCAATTTTCTTCTTCCATGTCTTTTTAAGATATTTTATTATTTTATTCGCTGGTTTCTGGTCGTTTCATCTCATTGTAATTCACGTTGATCACAAATTGTGTGTAAATATAAAATTTGTCACATCAGTTATAAAGAAATATGTTACGTGAATATTAAAAGTCTCTTTTGATCTTAAAGTGTATTTATTAATTAATTAATAATTTTAGGCATATATATCAATTTTCTTTTTCATTTCATTTTATTCCATTGTTTCCTATCTATCTCCCACATACATAAAATAAGGGCAACTCCAACTCCAACGATGCATTGCTCACTGGCAGCACATAGTTAAGAAACCGAAAAAAGCATTTTTAACCCGTTGGAGAAAAACATTGGAGTAGCTCGATCTGATGGCTTTGAAGTGTTATGCAGGAACTCATTTCTATTCCCTTTTTCGTGGGTCCATGCACAAAAAGTTTCATATTAAAATATTGTTTTATGTTATATTCTAGAGTCATTTGAGAAACTTTTGTGAATTGCATTTCTCGGATCTATTTCAACTTAATGTAAATAGTTGAATGTGTATATGAGTTCCACATGGTGTATGTGTCTTTTTCTCTCTTAGTATTAATTTCCTGGAGAGTTCCAAGCCCACTAACCCATTGAGCCTTAGGTTTCTTGGACAAATGAGCAACACTCAAGCTAAAACTTAAAACGACGAACTAACTCTCCTATGCTAAAAGACTTTGGACCAGGCCACTATTCACAATATCTATCACTTTCTCTCTTTTTTATTTATTTTTTCTCTTTTTTCTACCTCAACATGGACTGGACATTTATTGTTTGCCTTAATTTTGAGAGGTGTGTATATAAAATAATAAAAAGATAAAGAAATACCATGCGACATTTGATTTTTTTATGCTAGAAAATGAAACTAAATTTGTAAAACAATAGATTAAAAAACTGTTTACATATTTTTAAATTATAATATTTTTTATTCCAATAGAGAATTGGTATTTGGGAGAAACTGCTATACTAAATTTATTAAATGAGTTCGATTTATGCTGAAAATTCTGACTCGAAACTTTTTTTTCCACATTTTTCTAATGGATATTATTAGAAAATAGTTATGAAAGTTAATTTTTTAAAACATGATAAATAATTAATTGCATAACTGAATGATAGAATCTAAAAAATTAAGTGAATAAAATTATTTAATTTGATTAATAAATTGGGTGATAAATTAATTTTTAAATAACTTTTTTTATCATTAATCTTTAACTGTTTTTCAAATTTATTTTTATATGTATCTAATAAGGTGGACCTGGTTGGGTATGTGGGTCGGGAATGAGGTACTGAATTTGGGCTTGGGCTTAGGAGCTGAGTTTACACGACTGCTGGTTGCCCATGGCCGTAGTTGAAACTTGCTATGTACAATGCTATAAAATAAATGTTTATTTATTTATTTATTTATATAGTTTTATTAGTCAGAGGATAACTGGCATGGGGAAAATAAGGACAACCATGTCTGTTGAATGAGAACCATTAGTCTGCAGATTATGTTTCTTTCGCTGACATAGTAATAAAAATGGTGCATACACAAACAGTGCTATTTTTTTTATATCCCCTTTACTTAACTTTGCATCAGTATTTTCGGATTCCTTCATATATAAAACTATCTTCGTTAAGAACATAATATAAACATGTATTAACTGAACTCTAACAATATATAAAAGGGGAAAAGCAGTAGGACACTTGATCTCATTCCCTTATGGCCTTATCTCAAACGTAGTAGTAGTAGTAAATGATTTTCTTTTAATAAAAGGGAAAGATTAAAAAAATAATAAAAAGCGGTAGGTGGAGGGTTTAATTAAGTTTAATTAATTAATGTAGGTGGACAGTTTTAGTTTAATTAATAATGTATTACCAGTTTGCTTACACAATTAGTTTTGGACAACGGTTTTCCAGCAAAGCACATATTGTTTTTGTACTTGTATTGAAATTTTCTTTTCCACTTTCGTTGAATATATAATATTACACAAAACTTAGACACAATTTTGTATTTTAACCATTATTCTTTAATTAGAATTAGAGATTTATTATAATAATTTATACTAATTAACCTTTAATGATAACCTTTACAACAAGGATTATCGAAATAAAACTCTATTTTTAGTTAAAAGAATAATACCAAAAACATCTAAAAACGTGTATCTAAGTCTTGTTCTATTTTATATTATTAGATTTTCCTCTCTTTTATCATTTCCGATAGGTGAAGTTTGTCTTGATGTATTGATTCTATTGAATAAAATAGGAAAAAAATCTAATCAGCACGTCACTAACGTGACAAAGACACCGCAGCCCGTGAATAAATCTGACTGGATAAGTACATGTTTGGAGAACCAAAATTTTAAGGCTGAGAGTGTTTCTTTTAATGTTTACTTCCAAATAGTCAACACCATTTTTATGAAAGCCATCAAACTAGCTAGTCAAACGTCATTTAGTTTGACTTTTATATACGTATAGATTGTTGTGCCGTACTTGATCATTTGCCACACCAACAAACAAGGCCTCCCACGAGGTTGATCTGCAAATTAAGGCCCTTCTCATATTAATTTCTATCATGAATCTTCCTCTTCTTCAACCTCTTTCTTCATTCATCAACACCCTTTTCTTCTTCTCACTCTTCTTCCCAACATATGTATCTAGTGATTCTGAAGGGTACTCAGCATGTGAACCTTTTAGCTGTGGTCAGATCGACAACATTAGCTACCCATTTTGGAATAGTGATCATCAACCAAGTTATTGTGGGCATCCAAAGTTCAAGCTTGATTGCCAACAAGACAGCGTGACAATTGGCATGGTGTCACAGAGATTCCATGTTATTGAGATTGATCAAACATATAAGGTTTTGAAGATTGCAAGGTTGGATTTATGGATTGACCCTTGTACTGATGAGTATAGCGATGTCAAGTTGGATTCTGATTTCTTCAACTACACTTCCAATGATGATGAGTATACTTTGTTATATGATTGTGGTCGTCCTGTTTTAAACACGTCTAGAGTGAACATTGAAGGAACAATACCATTCACTTGTCCCATAGGTGGTGGTTTTCCAAATGCATTTTGTCTGTTAAGTAAAGATGTGGGTAATTTGAAGGGTCTGGGGTGCAAGAATAGAATCAATGTTTCTGTTCTAAGAGAGGCTATGAAAGATGCTTTGCTTGTGCAAAAAGTTTTGGAAGGAGGATTTGAGGTAGGGTGGAGTGGTGTGGATGAAGACCGATGTGATGGTTGCATAAAATCTGGTGGGAGATGTGGGCACAATGAATCTAAGGATGCATTTATGTGCCTCTGTCTTAATCAGCAATCTAGTGATGAGGTTTGTAGCAAAAGCCTAGCAAGGTCTCCATTAGCAGCACAAACACCTAGACCAACGACAGCAAAGTCGCTGATACCCCCTAATTCTCCAATATTTCCAAAACAGTCTCCACATGCTCCGAGTATGTATTCTTCCTTGATTTAGATTAAGTTCTCCTACTCAATAATCTTGTTCTTTTGAATGGTGGCATTCGATTTTATTTGAGGATCCAAATTCCTTAGTGCATGTTTGGTTTGTAGTTGAAAATGCTACGGCATATGTTCCATTGCAAATTTAACGGACAAAGTAAAATGAATGCAAAAGTAAGGATCCTGATATGTTGATAAAATTATTTTTACCTTAAAACATAATTTTACAACTACAAACCAAACATACTCTTACATGCTAGTTTAGAAACCCATTGAGAAGTAAGAAATCACCTGTAGGATATACAAGGCTAAAAGGTATAACTGCCATCTTCTCAATAAATGTGAAAAACTATATGTGAGATGGGAAACCAAACACACTAGTACATCCACTCTGGATTAGGTAGAGCTTCTTATTCTAGACATGAGTAGAATTGTTTGTTTTGCGTGTTGGAAAGTGCACTTTGGTTAGAATAAACACACTAGTACATCCACTCTGGATTAGGTAGAGCTTCATATTCTAGACATGGAGTAGAATTGTTTGTTTTGCGTGTTGGAAAGTGCACTTTGGTTAGAATAATTCCCTTTGATTTTTTTTTCTTCATTCTGTGGAGAAGATTTATAATATAGGATCGAAACTATTGAAGATTGCGTCGTGAGATAACGTGTCAAATTTTATAATGTCTTGTGTAGGTTTGGTAAGGTGAGCTTGGCTTTCGTTGACTTTTAAATATTATTACTTGGT
Source organism: Glycine max (assembly GCF_000004515.6). Taxonomy (NCBI): domain Eukaryota; kingdom Viridiplantae; phylum Streptophyta; class Magnoliopsida; order Fabales; family Fabaceae; genus Glycine; species Glycine max. The sequence continues at coordinate 8,839,587 of NC_038243.2, read as the reverse complement.
AATAACAATTGAGTTTAAGCTTTTAAAAGCATGCTGCATATAACAATATGGTAATGGTGTGTGTCACTATGGTGATTAGATGTTAAAAATTTGGATTTTCATGGAAAGATGACAGCAACAGTTATCTAACAAGCTGTACTACTTTTTCTTACTATAATTTTCAATATATGAAACTTGATTGCCATAATCCCATATAACTGACTGTGTTGCTTTGTCGCATACAAATTTGGATGATCCCTTGTGGGACAGCACCTACACAGAATAGAAGTGGAGCATTGCAAATCAAAACTGAAATTAATAATTTGTTAAAACACAAAAAAAAATTTATGCAAAAACATTCCCTCTAACATAAACTTTTGATTTTGAACACAATTCTTTCTCTTATTTGAAATTTATTAGAAATCATAAAATTTTGTGAGTTCCATTCCTTATTCAATAAATTTCTCTTACGATTTAATCATAAAATTTTGCTATATACCTCACATGCAAGGTATTGCAATAAGCTTAGCTTCTAAGAAGAAAGTAGAAAACATAGCACCTTTCTATTTAACTATCTTTTGTATTGTATGCTTGGCAAATCTGAATGGTACTTTCCTCTGTTTGGGGTGGAACTTAGGGATTTCCATTTCCCAAAAGGGTGACTCTTCTGTCACTTCCATCTTCATATGATTTTGGTATGTGGTTTCAGTTTTAGCCATTATGTGGTTGCTGTGGCGCGCCAATTGTTTGACTTCAATGATAAATTTTGTTTCTTACTCAACATCAATTCATTGGAAATTAATGCTTTCCTTAACTCAGTTCTATTTGCAAGAACTAGAGAATACTATACACGTGTTTCTGCATGAACACCAGCTCATGCAGCTACTTCATTAACGCATATATAATTAAAGTTGGCTCTCAAAATTTCTCCATATCACCAACTATGATGATTGCTCCTCGGATTTCAGCATCATTCTCTGATTTCCACCCTCTTCCAATATCTACGGTGCACAACATCACCATGTTCTATGACTGTGATCCTAGGTTTTTCATAGGCCAATTAACAATTTTAGGTGTAAGGTTGTTTTCTACGTTGATGGAAACCTGTTCTAGGTCTGGTTTTCAACAGTGGGGCTTCTTGTGTACATGTTCCCATTTTCTGGGGTGTTTCTCTTAATCCTAATGGTGGGTCAAAGTGAAGCAGCAATGATAGACTCAATTTGATAAAATGCTCTGTTTTGCATTCTCATTTTGCATGGATTTCTCTTGAACACATAATAGTTGAGGCTTGAAAGATGGGTTGAGGAATAACTTGTTAAAACAGCTTGCATTTTGTTTACTAGGACAAGACAAAGTTGAAGTTTTCATTATAAAAAAACAAATATATCCTTTCACATGTTTCAAATTGCTTAGAAATCAGCATCGGATACATTTATATTTATAATAAAAATAAGAAAAAAATAAAATGGCCGGTTTATTTCAAATAGTGGGTGGTTAGGTCACAAGTTCAAATGCTACACGTTTGGGAAAAAATGGACAGCTAAATAAACAGAGCATGCCTAGAACAAGGTACTGATAGTTAATGAAGAAAAACTCAACTGTTTCTTTTTCCTTTAGGTTATGACTAAGGTTTGAACTAAAGTAACTAAAATGGAAATGGTGCGTTGCTAATGGGTAGTTTATACTCTTTGGATTAGAAAAAATTAACATGATAATATACAAATTAATAGAGAAATATAATAATAAAAAGTTGATTACAAAAATATTATATGTTACACTATTAAAAAGAAAAGCATTGATCCATACAAAAGTATGCATGGTATTGGGTATGATAATCGATTTATGGGCTAGACAAAATTGTATGTATAGCTTGTACCTTGTCACGCGGAAATGAATTAAAAATAGTAAAAATAGATAGTATTCCGTCTAATAAAGTAAAGTTGGGTGAGGTGAGATATGATGTATGTTGTTTTAATCGGGTGTTGTTGATTAAAAAAACATTTAGTATGAGAAATAGTACAAGAGGACTAGTAGTAGACCGGGTCCGAATTTTGAATAGTATTTTGTTTTGGTGTGGCGAAATCAGAAGAAGGCACAGGGTCATGGAGAAAGAGGAAAGTGGGTGGTAGTTTCGTAGGAGGAGTTTTGCTTTATGTGTGAATCGTGGCCATCATTTTCAAAGAACATGCATTAATGTGTGGAAACGGCATGATTTATGTGTGAAGGGTGATGCGCGCAAGAGAAACAATGGATTGCAAAGAGCATATCCCCATGCTCCGTACGGTGGTACTCACCGTCTCTTGGTTGTTGTTAATCACTCTGCCATACTGTGAAGCCGCATACAATTATTCGGAATGCAAAGAGCAAACATACAAATGCGGAAAGCTGATCAACATATCGTATCCTTTCTGGGGAAACCACCAGCGAGACTCTGAATGTGGTGGCGGTGACCTATTCGAGCTCAAATGCTATGATGATGATACTACACTTCTAATTGGCTCTCAAAATTACACGGTGAAGGAGATCGACATCACCACTTACACCATGAGACTGGTCCGAACAGACCTTGCCCGTGATGTTTGCTCTCCGCAATTTGGTGACACTTATCTGAACCCTACTCTGTTCTCGTATCCCCCTAAAGTGTACAACGTCACCATATTCTACGATTGTCCCCCCATCACATATCCACCGCCTCCACACAGCATTACGTGCGGGTATGCTATCCCTAATATTGGGGAGGGATTTCAGGATCCACTTTTAGAGCAGTGCAAGCGACGTTTGCACGTGCCGACTGACGTTCCTGAAGTTGATTATGGTGGTGGTAAAAATTCTGCTGTCGAAAAGGCTCTTGATAAAGGGTTTGAGGTCAAGTATATTGTTTCTCAAGATTGCACAAAATGCTTGGGAAGTGAAGGAAATTGCTCGAGACATGATGTTCATTTTTACCAAAATTTATGCCATTATTGCCCTGATGGATCTCACGCCCTGCACTGTTCTAAAAGTATGTCTTCTATCCTATCCTCGCTCCTCTTTTCTCTAAACAACTTACTCTTCCTACTTTGCCATCTCTATGCTCTTAAATTTGCATCTGGTTCCCGTTAGGAAGTAGGAATCCTCCAATTCAACAAAATCATCACGTCAATAATTACTTATTTTTTTAAAGCAAATAATCATTTTTTTTCTTACAATAATGAAATCAGTGTCTCAATTTCCCTATCCTAGCTGCCTTCCTAGTCCCCACTTAATAGTTCTCTCACTTTTTTTTTCTCCCCTCGGCAAGTCGTATAAATTATAGGTATAAGCTTGGGTATTAATTGTTCTAACTTCTGGACAGACATACATTCACTACATCACCCAAAAACAAGAACAGAGTGGAATGAGATTAATTTCTAATATTATATTACGTTGAAGTGTATCTCTCCTCGATAAATAAATAGTAGTAAAAAGTCGAAAAGTGGTACTTATAATTATAATAAAAATAATTATTAAAAGTTCATATTTCTAACACAAATTTACTCAATAATCTCTGGGAAGTTTCAGTTACAGTTACGTTTGTTGACTTGACATTGAGAAAAACTAGATAATTGACTGCATATTTTTCCTAGTCTTGCTGTGTCCATCTCAGATGGTCCCCTTCAATACAACTATTAGGTGGTTCCTTCTTTACAGCTTCATGATTTGGTTTTTCCGTTCTCAGTTTTTCCTGCTTTTCTTATAAGTGTGAATTCAACTTTGACTTTTAGTAACGTTTCCTGATATTTTCCTTTATAACCCTTGAATAACATTATCAAGTATTTTCCTATGAATTAGTGTCCCCGTTGTTTCGCTGTATTGGTTATGTCTAAATTTGTTTTAACCATCATTCCTTTTACAGTTATTGGATTTTTAATAGCTACTAACCTATTATTTTTATTTCCATGGTTCGTATTGTTCTTGTACTTAAAAATTGTTTGCCGAATAAATTCAACATATTATACTGCCATGCATGTAGTGCATATATTATTAAACATATATAATTATTAACAGAATACATGAGCATGGCTCAAGACAAAATTTCCAGCAAACTCTTTTAAGAGGGGAAACTGTTATATATGTTTGAAATTATTATTCATATATAATTTACAGTATGAGGATAAATGCTATAAACATTTATGTTAATTTTTACTGCATATCACTTGTCTGTGATATAAGCTATATTTTGTAGTCACACTTTTTTATTCTCTTTTCTGTGGTCTAAAGTTATAAAAATGTCCTTTAGATAAAAATAGTGATACGCGAGGGAAAAGTTGATCCATCCTTTTTCCACTTTTCCTTCATTTACTTTTATTTCAGGGATGTATCATCAAGCAATTCATTTTTAATAAATAATTTTTAATTTAATAATTTCTTAAAATAGGAATAAAATAATAAATTGGTGTAAATTTAGTATTCTAATCTTTATTTTTTTATAAACATTATATAACTTTCTTGATTTAAAAATAAAAAAATTGTCTGCATTTCCTTTTTCTCCTCCCAAAATCTCACTTCCCATTGCAAACGCACTAATTTAATAATTAGGATTTTTTTTAAAGAAAAAGTTAAGTAGGGTATATTTGATTGAAATTTTAATTTGCACATGTTTTGAGGGGACAAAACAATCAATTGGTTGAAACTTATCTTAGATAAGTGATATGACTTGGTAATAAAATAAAATCACGACGTTTATCATATTCATAGCTCGAGATTATCAATGACTCAACCAAGGAAAGAAGAAAGGGAAATCATTGATTTGAAAACAACAATGTATTAAGGGTATATTTGTGATTTCTTTTTTCCAAAGGTGTTGTTGCATGTACCCGCATTTCTATGCAAGTGCAGCAAATATCTTTTCCTTCTTTCTGGTCCAACACGTCTTTCACCATCATGGACATCATTTTCTGCTTTCTTTCTTTCTTTCTTGCATGTTACGAAGCAAGCTTTGATTTCTCCACTTTCCATTAGAAAATCCTTTGCACAAATCAAATCATCCACTTATTCTGGTTTTCCCCTTCATAGTCACAAAATATTACTCTTAACTTCTAGTCATAACTGTGCAAAATCTGTATAAATAACTTTGTATAAATTTAATTTAGAGCAATGTATTCAAATGAAACTGCATACATGCGGTTGAATTCGGATATAGCACCAACATCTATGTGGATAAAACATCAACAGTACTGTGCATTCCATAGGTTCATCTTTGATTTGTTATGTAGGTAAAGAAGTGATGTGCCAATCACCGGACAAAAATGTTGATTTGTATTATTATGTATACGAATCTTCTAACTTAAAAATTGTTTAATTAATTAATTAGACGTATATGAGTGATTGGCGGCAGATCTATTAATATACCTGCAGTGTCATACTGATGTCACCATTACTGGGGATGATGTGGTTTTCATTCTCAATTGTATTCCTTGTGTCAATACAATACTTATTGTATTATGTTACTACAAAAAAAATGGACTCTGCAAACTTCCATTGGAAGGTACTTCACCTACTTTCCATTGTGGGCGTTCAACTTTTGACCAGTAAGATGGATGGACATCCACCTATGAAACTACAAAAACACCCTTAAAAAGTTCACAAAACTGCTAATTACTTGTTCAGGAAAACAAAGATAGGGAGTTAATCTACTTCCTCATCTTTGTAAAAGAGCCAATAACTGGTTACTATTGCTTGAACTTTTGTTTTGTCTTCATTTATGTTTTCAAACTTCAATCATTAACCCCATTATAAAATAGTAGCATGTTTTCGTGGAAAAATTTCCTCAATACCTGCCAACCACTTTGAAAATTCCTCTAAATTTTTAACCAAAAAAAGTTTCCTCTAAATGCCTACCTTAGACTCCACACAATTTCTCTTTTTGTCTTGTCTTATCTTCATCTTTTTCAAATCTCCACAACCAATTTGACTCTTCAAATCTTCTTCCATTACAATAAACCTCAACTATGCTGTCTATGCATTATTACCACTATCTTCTTCTTGGCTACCACTGTTCTATCTTCCAATCCAAAATTTGAGGCCTGTACACCTAGAAGTTGTGGAAATGGCCCACCCATTAAGTATCCTTTCTGGATTTCTTATAAACAGAATCATTTTGTGGCTACCCTCAATTTGAGATCACCTGCATGGACAAAAGTCCAATTCTCAGAATTTCTAATTATGGTTTTCTAGTGAAAGATATCTATTACTCTAACTCCTCATTTGCTGTGGCCAACATAGATGTCTATGAGGACAAGTGTCCTGTTCCCTTATATAATTACGCCTTTTATCAAACTCCATTTACCTACAGTTCAGAAAATTGGAATCTCTCTTTCTTCTACAACTGTTCCACAGAACCTATAGATTACCCCACTTTCGAAGTAGATTGTGCTAAAAATGCAACTCATTATTCTTTTGCGGTTTTTCATAAGGAGGCACTGGAGCACAAAAACTATTCCTTGAATGAGTGTCAGTTTATGGTTAATGTGCCATTGAGCATGAATACTGCTGTTAATTTTACAAGTTTATTGAGAATGAATTGCACTGAGATTTTGAAGATGGGGTTTCTTTTGAATTGGATTGCACCTGATTGCCAGTACTGTGAGAAAAGTGGTGGACGTTGTTGATCTGATGGCAATCAGTTCCTCTGCAACTGCAAGGATAAGTCCTACTTAAAAAGTTGTGGTAGTGGTAATAATACATTTGGAAATATTGTGATCATACTTTTGTTGTTTGTTCAGCAGGCACACTTCTCTGTGTGCAAATTCTATTTCTTCTTTTTTTGTTGTTTAATTTTCAATTTCCCTCTTTCGGGTACAAATTCAGTTTCTATTCTAATATGCCATTTTAGAATATGCTAACCAAAGTATACCAGATCTTTGCCTTTCCTTTTGTCCTGTCTGACACTCGCCTTAAACTATCTATAATTCTACATGTTAGATGATTATGGTTTCACTGTTTCAAAGTGTATTTGGATTACATAATATGTAGCCATGAGAACTATTTTGCATTTTTGTAGACTCAGTAACAAAATCAACTGTGTAATTCTTTGATATTCTGTATATTTCATTGTCTCATTGTCATGATTTCTTCATCAGTTAGAACCTAGTCATATCATTAATTTGAAAACGGTCCAAATGCTATCCATTTAGAACCTAGTCATATCGTTAATTTGAAAGAAAACAAAATATGTTATGGTTAACTTTTAAATTGTATGATGTTAGTGCAGTATACAGTTATTGGTAATTCCCATTGTGCCTCTCTTCAGATATCATGCCATAGCCATTAGAGTGTACTTTCTTCATGAGGCCTTCGGTGAAAGTACATAAATATACATGTTTATGTTTGTTATATTCAACTACAATATCTTCCTTGAATTGGCACAATGCTAACCCATCTCTGCTTTCCCTGCTGACTGTTGCAGGAAAAATTAATTGGAAGGTGAAACTCATTATAGGTAATAGAACGAGTTTTCCTTGAACTTTTTTCGTTATTTTATGCATATTTATTTCTCTTAACGAGGAGTACTTTCAAACACTCTCTATTATTAAAATTAATTAAGAATTACAAATTTAAGAGAGACTCATTAAATATGGAATTAATTTTTTTATAACTTTCAAGATTTCATTAAATATGGCCAAAAAGGAATATGTTTCTAACATTTCTTTTAATAGTACACAATATCTCCTTCGTTCCAAAAATTATTGATCCTTTAACATAAAAAAAATCCCTAATTGACTCTCATTTTCAATAAGTAACTTATTAGTTTTTGTTTTTAATCCATGTGAAAAACCTTAAATATCAATCATTTTAGAATGAGGGTAGTATGAAAAATTGTAGCAACACACTCTTTATTACTTGCTAAGTTTATCAGAAATCATAATATTTTGAGTCTCAGTTCTTATTTAATGAGCCTCACTTATAATTTTGTAGTTCCCAATAAATTATTAAATTTTAACTAATAGTAGAGAGTGTTAGGATGAATGTGTTGCTGACACTCCTCTAACAATATATTAATTGAAATTTCCAATTTTTGTTCTTTAGGTGTTGTTTCTGGAGTGGTGGGGGCACTTGCTGTGGGCATTATCGGCTATCTCTGTTATCGTAAAAAGAAGAATCGTTATACAATGTCATATACACAATCTCGGAGCCTCTCTTCTGATCCATCTTCAAAAGACACTGAGAAGGGAATTCAACGCTTTACTCAAAGCTTTGTACCTGGAGTGCACCTCTTCACATATGATGAACTTGAAGAGGCCACAAATTACTTTGACTCATCTAAAGAACTAGGAGAAGGGGGCTTTGGAACAGTGTATTTTGGTAAAAGCAAAAACCCTTTGTTGTATCTCTGTCGTTTTTGTGCTTTCGATGACCATTAACAAAGGTTCCTGTCTTGTGATGTTTCTTGTCTAGGCAAACTGCGGGATGGGCGTTCTGTTGCAGTGAAGAGGTTGTATGAGAACAACTTTAAGAGAGTTGCACAGTTCATGAATGAAATTAAAATCCTAGCAAATTTGGATCATCCAAATCTTGTGACATTATTTGGATGCACCTCTCGCCACACCCGTGAACTTCTGCTTGTATACGAGTACATTCCTAATGGAACCATTGCCGATCATCTTCATGGTCAACGATCCAAACCTGGAAAACTCTCTTGGCATATTAGAATGAATATTGCTGTGGAGACCGCAAGTGCATTGAAATTTCTTCATCAAAAAGACATAATCCACCGAGATGTGAAAACCAACAATATTCTTCTTGACAATAACTTTTGTGTAAAAGTGGCCGATTTTGGACTCTCACGTCTTTTCCCAGATCATGTCACTCATGTTTCAACAGCTCCACAAGGGACTCCAGGTTATGTGGATCCCGAGTACCACCAGTGCTATCAGCTTACTAAACAAAGCGATGTCTATAGCTTTGGAGTGGTGCTGGTTGAGCTGATATCGTCCTTGCCTGCTGTAGATATTACAAGGCATAGACAAGAAATCAAATTGTCCGACATGGCCATCAACAAGATTCATAGTGAGGCACTGCATGAGCTAGTGGACCCTAGCCTTGGGTTTGAATCGAATTTCAAGGTCAGGAAAATGATAAATGCTGTGGCAGAGTTAGCATTTCAGTGCTTGCAGAGTTCCAAAGAGATGAGGCCTTCTATGGAAGAAGTGGCAGACACTCTCAAGGATATACAGAGTGATGGCAAACATAAAAGCCAGCCTGAGGTAATGGATATCACAAGCACAGCTGATGATGTTGTGTTGCTGAAGGATGACCCTCCTCCACCATCACCTGATTCTAATGCGGTGAGCAAGTTGACAACACCAAATGCTAGCGGATAAGAGGACCTTCTTTCTCACTTCCATGAAATTAACCTTATCCAAATTTATGTAAGCAGAGTTAGTTAGCATCACATTGGTACCAGTATCCACCCAGTTACTGCCCGCATATTGTCATCTTCTTATGAGGATAAATTTTAAGATTGAGATGTATATATTGATGATAAAGCTGCTTTGGTTATGAAATTTCATCTTTAACAATTATAGTTATATATTCTTTTATTTTTTTGGTTAAAATCAAAATTTATTCCCTACACCTAACAACATTTTTCACTTGAGTCTTTGTATGAAAACCTTACATTTTGGTCCCTACATGAAAAAACATTTACAAATTGATCTGTGTCGTTTGCCGTAGTTATAACCAAGATTGGTAATGAACCAAACCAAATCAATATTAGTTGAACAAGTCACATTTGAAAGCGATACGTCAAAAATTAAGCTATGTCACGAGCACCATTGATTATGGGATATTTTACAGACAAGGCATGACATGTGAGGTTGCTGGATACTGCAAAACTGATTATGCTGATGGTCATAACATATGTCGTTCAACTAATATTAAGTAAAGGAAGTATATTAAAACTGAAGACCAGGTAACATATATTTAGTAAAGGACTTGGTAGTCCGAAATTTGAAGAATTTAGAAAATAACTAAACGATGACCAGAAAATAATAATTTGTATTGAAATAATAACGAGAAAAAAGTTTAGACTGCACAATCCTCTAGTTCTAGTTGTAATTTTTGAATATTGGAGGAAAATACTAGATATCCTAATAAGACTAGAATGTAAATCTATTTTCAGTATTATCTACTTTGATTTGGCTTGTTACAAGAAATTGGTCTGATTTTTGCAATCAATGTAGCGGCAATTTATCACATATGTGAGATCCATTTGATTTTCAGGACGATTAAAAAGTACAAAACAAATATGTACAGTGATCCATTCAGATTTGCTCAAAATGCAATGTAACTAATTTCAAGAGGAAGACTCTGTTGCCGATCTAGTAGGAGAAGAAAGCATAGGTTTTGGTGGCATTTCCAAGGAATTCATGCTGCCTTCCAACATTTCTATCACTCTACTCATTATAGGTCGATCATTTGGAAATGTTTGAATGCACCATAAACCCACTATGGTCATTCTCTTTGCAATCTCATTTTCTTCTGTGGTCATAACCTCATCTGGTCTTAAATCATTGTCCAACTCTAGCCTCTTGTATGCCAAATGCGGGAAGTATATCTCACTTGTGCGACTGGCTTCAGCATCAATGTTCTTCCTCCCTCCTACCATTTCTAGCAACATCATCCCATAGCTATAAACATCAGACTTATGTGAAACTCCACCGAAATGTCTATTCCACATTTCTGGAGCTACATACCCCAGTGTCCCTCTAGTATTTGACATGGAAATAATGCTCTCTTTTCTGGGACAGAGCTTTGCTAGCCCAAAATCTGATATCTTGGGGCAAAAATTCTCATCCAAAAGAATATTATGTGGTTTTATGTCAAAATGTAGAATTCGAGTGTTGCATCCCCTATGCAAGTACTCCAATCCTCGCGCTATCCCTATTGAGATTTGATACAAATTCTGCCATCTCAAAGATGCAATGGTTTCTGGTCCTCTGTTGTAGATAAACTTGTCCAACGAACCATTGGCCATAAACTCATAGATAAGAGCTTTTTTGCGGCCTTTCAAACAAAATCCAAGAAGGGTCACAATGTTAACATGAGAGGTTCTACTGATGCTAGCAACCTCATTGGTAAATTCTTCACCATTTCCTTTGGATGAGTTCAATAATTTTACAGCCACAGGACAACCAGTGGGTAGCTGTCCTTTGTATACGGCACCAAAACCCCCTTGACCCAGTTTAACTTTAAAGGAATTGGTCATTTTCTTGACTTCTGAAAATTTGTATCTTTTTTGTGCTACAGCTCCTTTATTTTTTAAGAATGCTTCAATGTCTTGATCACTCTTTGTGGTCGAACAAAGTTTGATTGGTTGGATTAATAACTTGTATCTAAAACAACAAATTATGATGCATATCATGAATCCTCCCATTACAGCACTTACAACCCCTGTTAGCAGATATAATAGGAGAGTTAAGAGTTAAGAAACAATATATATCCTTTCATTTTGGAAAATTATTTTTGTTAGTTTAATGTGTCCGGAAATCTAAACCTAAATATATAAGAGGTATGGCAAAACTTGAAAGTTAATGTTATGATAAAATCCCTTCTAAACCTCCACCAAATGCTCAGTTATGAATGCTTGGAAAAGTTGAATAACAAAACTGTTGGACTTAAGTCATTTTAAGTACTTTCATTCAACAACTTAAATTTTTAAGATAGTTTAGGACATGCATATTGCATGGTAAATGCCAAGATATGTAAGCATGCAAGGCATTTATCAGTGTCTAACCGCTGGTCTAAATTTCAATCCTTGAAGCCCCTTTCTTCTAAATAAAAGTGAAAAATAATAAGGTAGGCTGAGTTTGTGCATTATGTGTCCATGTTACACTATAAATCATCCATATGCTTTTAGCCAGTTGCGTAAGCTTTCGGAATGGTTGGTTCAAAAAACAGACTTAATTTCATTGAAATTTCACTATTGATAATTTGATATGTTAGAATAAGCATCCAATGCATATTGTGCAACTCACCAGAGTAAACACTAAAGAGATTTTTACTAATGAGCTCAAGCATATCACAAGTGAACTTGATATCATACTTTAATCCAAAACTTAAAAACTCTAATTTATGAGTCTTTTTTCACTTATATAATGTTTAACTTTTTTATTTCTATCTAATGTGAGACTTCACTTTACATTTGTATTCTAAGAGTGTATGAATCTCTTTCAATCCTTGTAGGAAGTGAATTTAACTCTCAATTTTAGATGGATACTACTTTTTTTTTTTCTTTATAGGTTGTTATGCAACCGCTTTCTCATGTTGTACAACACGACTAAACCTGGTACCCCTCGTACTTTGGCTTACCTTTAATTTTAAGAATACTTTCTTTTTTGGCTTTCAAAACAGCTTTTGATTCTCTGTTGGCTGGTCTCAACGGATAACTTTCTATTTCGAAGAATTTTGAGGTTATTTACATATATATAAGTTTTTATTTTGGATTCATCAACAAAAGCAGATCAAGACATGGTTTAAGATGGCCTCTAATTGTTCTTTCATTGGAGACGGATTACAGATTTGTCATATATAAATGTAAAGCACAAAATTGTGAAACAGGAAATATAGAAAGGATAATAGATCTTTAATTTACCTATAACGACTTTCGTTTTCCAAAATTGGTGGTTACCTGCGACGACAGTAAGTAGTGAGAGCAAAGAGGAGTTGATAAAGTAAAGTGACTTAATTCTTTAAGGAAAGATCGGTAGAAAAAATCTTAATCGTAGCAATTGCTTGACATTGAAAGGGGAACGACAAATATTACCTATATAATCTCATTTCACTTATCATATCTCTTGCAACCTTTCAGCCTCTTGTATCATAAAATTTTAGTTGCGACTAAAGAAGTAGATGAAAGGGATTCATTTAACCACATAGAATTTTAATTTGTACGGGTCAAATACCATGTCTAGACAGTACTCTAGGAAATGGTGTTGTTCTTTTACCTACTAGTGTGGATGTAAATTATTTGGCTTTTCAAAAGTATATCCAATATTATCATTATGAGAACTTAATCAAAATTAGGAGAAAGAATAATAAATACTTGAAGAATGATAAAACTGACCTGACACTCGTATTAGTATTGATGGTGACGAAAATGTTGTTACTTGTGCTGGTGACCCAGTTGGCGATAAAAAAGTTGGTGGTGGCGATAATGGTGGCAGTGTTGTTGATCGTCCCAATCTTGGTAGTATTTTTACTTGTTGTGTCTGTGTTGTTGCTGGTGGTTGTATAAAAAAATTAGTAATACATGGATAAATTTTCTTCTACAACTAATTTTTTTTGGTAAAATTGTATTTTTGGTCTTTCAATTTTTCTTTAATTTCGATTTTGGTTCTCCTTTAAAATTATTGACGAATTTTGTCCTCCTATTTTATTCAATCACGTAATCTTGGTTCCAAATCCAGAATTGGACGTTGACTGTCACAAATGAATGTTGACAGTCATGTGTCACGTTCTTATTGGATGATGACTACCACGTGTCATGTTCTGATTGGCCAATGACAACAACAATGTATTTCATCTTTCATGGATTCGACATCCAATCAGAACATGACACGTGACAATCATCGTTCAAAAGGTGACACGTGACAGTCAACATTCCTTTATAATAGTCAACGTTTAATTTTAGATTGGAGGCCGAAGATTGCGTGATTGGATAAAATAAGAGGACAAAATTCGTTAATAATTTTAAAGGGGAATCAAAATCAAAATTGGAGACAATTTGAAAGACCAAAATGAAATTTTACCTATTTTTTTTTTAATAACCGGGAGATGTAATCTCCTTCCACCGGATCGGCCCATTTCTTGGGATAAAGTGAGACCTCCAGTTGTCATTCTACTCAAATTGAAGATTGAATCCCTAACCTTGATTAAAGGTTTCACGTAGCAAGTTACTTGTGTCATTTTACCACTAATTTTTGAAGATATACATATAAAATTATATTTACAAAATATATAACATAATGAGAAGCGAAATGTAGGATTTAATTTTAATGATATTAGATCCTAGGTTACTCGCGAGTTTAATAAATTATTTAAATGTCAAGTGCTCAATTAAAAATAATAAAATTTTATGCTAAATGCTAATCAGTTAATTAGAAATTTAGAATCTTACACGCATTAATTTACTGTGAAAAATTTAATCCCCTTGACAATTTAATATGAAAGACTCAAAAACTTGAATGAATAATTTTTTATATTGTTTTTTTAATGGGAAGGGGACATTTTAAGGATTCAGATGTCGAACCTATTACTTTGAATTACACTAAAGCTTTCTACAATCAACTACATACTAATTTAGATTATAAAATTTGAACATATTATGTTGTTATATATGTAGATTTTAAATCAGATATATAGAATTAGTATAACCAAAGAGCTGTTTTGTTCAAGCAAGCCAAACAATTATATGCCTAGGAAAATGGGTTTGTTCTTTCACACCAGTGAACTTAAGATAAATTTTTGGGTTGGCATTTTCTTTTTTGCAAGTATCCTCATTAAAACTAAGCTAGAGTGGCAAGTGGGAAATGGGATAATTATTGATTTTTGGCATGATAAATTGGTGTGTGAGAATTGGATTAATGTCTCCAAGACGTGGCTAATATATAAATTCCTCCCGTACTTGATCCTTAATAAAATTCATGAGTTGACTCAACTATTTTGAGACCAATCTGGATGACCATTTGGTCTAGAAGCAACACAATGATGGTTGTTTTAATATCGCATAAACATATATAATAGCTTTTGTGACCACATAGGGGGCCTAATAGGGTGGACTATCACTAGAAGATGAGTTGACATAAATAGTGATCTTTGATAGTTTATGCCTTTGTTTACACAAATATAAAGTATCTTCTGATTTGTGTGCTCAAGATGCTTATTGGGAATCAGAAGATGGTAAGGAGCAATGAAAAACTTTCTGATTAACTCGTGTAAAACTTTTTATATAAAAGGTTGTGCATATGTAAGAATTTCTCAGAGAAGTTATTCGGGTTGTCAAAGAAAATCAAAAGCTAACATTTTGGAGAACCTCATCATCCAAATTAGAAGAAGGAAGAATCCATACCATTCACGGTCTTATTAGTACGAGTGTAACTATTGTTTACTGCATATAGTTTCACACGTGCCACGTTACCAGAATCACCATCACTTCCCAGTGAGCGTGTGATCACGCTACTGCTGCAATCTGTTTAATTACCAATTTTTTTTTTGGTTAACAACCAACTTTTATAACAAAATTTAAGAATAAGTAATATATGGACAATGGTGTAAAAATATTTCTTTTTTCACATTTAATATCGAATATATTTTTTTTAATTTCTTTCAAATATCCTATCCACATTATAATATCTATCTTACCTTGAATAAGAATGTTTTAAGAAACTATTATTTATGGGAGCTTATCTCTTTCGATTTATGTTTTTCATCTTTATTTCTAAATTGAATTTCAATATTTTTTTAACTTATCTTCTTTTATCTTTATTTCTAAATTAAATTTCAATATTTTTAAAAATAATTTTCAATATATAATTAAAAATAACCATATACTTTGTTTATTATAAATCTAAAATATATTTAAAATATTTATTTATTAAAAAATTTAATTATAATATAATTTGTATATTCAAAAGTGTTTATTTATTATATATTTTAGTTATATAAATAAATATGTATCTTATATTTTTCACATGCTAAAATACTAATTAATATTTAAAGAGTAAAATATAGTCCTTCTCTCAAAGATGCTAAAATTATATTATGGTCTACTTTAATTATCAAAATTAAGCATGCCTCTCTTAATAAAATCATGCGTTGATTAGTTTATTTTCAGAGTTTTAATTTTCATATACTATTTTATAATTATTTTTATAATGTCAACTTATTAAAAATCACTTTACATATGACTTTTAAAATAATTTTTTATAATTTTAAAAAAAATAATTATTATAAAAATTAATAATTTTATCATTGATATCAAATTATGATAACTATACCAAAATTTAAAATAAATAATTCTCATCTTGGTCCCCCTAACTTTGTGAAGGCTGTTGTGTGTTAATGTTGAAGAAATTAACCAATGAAATTTAATTTGATTGATTGAGCAAGTGGGTGAGTTATTTTAAAATTTTTAGTATCTCTTTGTTTACTACTGATAAAAAAAAAGTTAAAAGAAATTAAAATTTCACGCTATAACTTACTTTTCCTATCATCGCATGCCATGAAAACATAATCGACTTTAAAGTGGCGCCCCTTACTGCGCTTGTTGACAATTTTAAGTGTTGCCGTTGCTGAGCCCCTGTTTGAGTGATTTTTACCTGCAACCAGAAACCATTCAATAAGTATTTATATTTTATAAGGCTAGCAAGCTGAATCAAAGAAAACCAAAACTTAATTACGTATAAAAAAAAATTAACACTACTGCACATGTATATATAATTCCTTATAATATATGTGTGTGTTGTTTCATATATATACATCTATACAATTTAAATAGAAGAGCTTATTATTGCAAAGGAATTCATACACGTACCCTCAAGCACAGACGAAGTGTTAAAGTTGACATCACTTCTACTTGGAAGAAGAAGCGTTGCAGTTACAGAGAAGAGGAAGAAGAGAGGGAGACTGCGGAACATTTGGAAAGACGACCAGTTTCAATGTATCTGAAATGGTAAATTATATGAGCCAAGTGTCAAAGGGAATCATAGTAGATGGAGCATATAGCATAGGTTATCGAATGAAATAATTAAAAACCACAAAAATTATAATTATTATTTATATTTTTTAAATAAGATAAAATGTAATAAATCTTAATAAAATATATTAGTATTCGTTTTGTTTATATCCCGTGCCCAGAAAAAATCAAAAGCCTCCTTAATACAAAAGACCTATATTAAGCTACTAAAACAAATATATCAAATGCGTTTACTATAAATAAGAAACTTAATCTTGTTAATTTCTATGACAAAAAATTGATAATATTAAAAAAATCAACTTATTCCTAAATACTCAGATCCAATAGACTCTAATTACTATTCCTTAGAACAAAATTTTACTTGAATCATCTTTGTTATTATTTTACGTTACAACCACAAGTCTAGTCGTCTTCTATGTTATAACGCGTGGGTTGTTGGTTACATATACTTTTCAGACCCAATAAGGTCTAAATATACTTTTTAACGTTTGAATGATCAAATTGAAAGGAAGCAGAATTTTCTCTCCAGCTGTAAACATGCCAAAGTGTGGGACCACACTCTAGCTATTTTCCAGGAAAGGTCAAGTCAACATAATTGACCCTGAAATCTCTAATCGAGTTGTTGAGTAAATTTTGGTTAGAAATATTTTTGTTAGTAATATGAATTATTTTAATTATCATATTTAATATTTTATTATATATGCCAACATTAACAAAGTTGTCTCGTGCAGATTGAAAATATATATCTTCTTAACAGACCAAATTATCTTTCTCTAATGCTCTATGTCAGTAAGTGTGAGTAAAATTTTCTTTTTTCCTTCATTGTATTATCTACACCTTTCTCCTGTTAGAAGCAATATTTTGATTGAAATTCATGGCTCCTTGACAAATCTTTTATTAATCATGCATGGAACCAAAATTATCAGGGTTGGACATGGTTCATCTCTAGACTCTAGGCTGCAACAAGGTGAGAGAAAGACACGTGACCTAGACTCCATGCCTTTCTCTTTCCTTGTTATTACACCGTGCAAATGGAGATTAGGGGTTCAATTAGTTTATTTTAGAGAATAAGTATCTTTTTCTTTTCCTAACTTTCTGATATTTGTATATACAATTTTATGATATATCTATACAAAATGAGAAAAGGCTTTGTAAATCCTAAATTAATAAAACTCAAAAATGGAAAAAAAAAAAAGAGACTAAAACTAGATAGTTGGACCACACTACAGAAGTGGTGTTACGACACATCATGTTGTTTCGTGATTGCTGAATTTTATAAAGCAAAGCAACACTGCATAAGTAAAGGCAGATTGTTGTTTCCACATGGGATAAACCTTGTCCCTCTTTCCCACTTAGCAGATAAGCCTAGCATCTTCAGTAATAAGCCCAATTTGATCCATCAATCCGTTATTTATTCGTATATAGTAGTATATACTCTTTTTATTTTATTTTATTGCCAATGTAGTACTTGCTAGAGACATAAATTATTCTCATCCAAAATTATACTTCATACGACTTAATAAATCAAAGCATAATGGTGGTCACTGAAAATGACAGTAAGATTTTAATAGATCAATGCAAAAACTTCATTCTCATTCATGTATATTATAAAATACACACAGGAGAAAGCTATTATGAAAGGAAAGAACAAATGCATAGGGGAAAATCAACATTCATAAGAGGGGAAAAGAGAAGAAATTCAGGAAGGAGATCTTCCAGAGGGAAATAGTTCTCAGCATTTCCCTAGTCTTTTCCTCCTTCTCGCACCATAGATCCTACTATTCGGTTCAGAGCCATCATTCTCAATCTACATGATCGGTATCACTTTTCAGCTATGTCTGCCATTTGTCTTGAGTTAAACTATTTTATCAGAGTCATCCACTAAAATTTAGCTTGTTACAAGAAAGTTATCATACAAAATTGGTCAAAAGCTTTTGAAAGCAATGTATTAATTGACAATTTAACACACATATGAGGTCCATTTGCTTTTCAGAACGATTGAGAAGTACTGAAGAAATATGTTGAGAGATCCGTTTCACAATATAAGTTGAAAGATATTACCAAAATGCAATGAAAATAATTTCAAGAGGAAGATTCTGTTTCTGATCTAGTAGGAGAAGAAAGCAAAGGTTTTGGTGGCATTTCCAAGGAATCCATGTTGCCTTCCAACATATCTACCACTCTACTCATAGTTGGTCTATCATTTGGAAATGTTTGAATGCACCATAAACCCACTATGGTCATTCTCTTTGCAATCTCATTTTCTTCTGCGGTCATTAGCTCATCTGGCCTTACATCATTGTCCAACTCAAGTCTCCCGTATACCAAATGCGGGAAGTATATCTCACTTGTATGACTAGCTTCAGCATTAATATTCTTCCTCCCTCCTACCATTTCTAGCAGCAGCATCCCATAGCTATAAACATCAGATTTGTGCGAAACACCACCAAAATGTCTATTGCACATTTCTGGAGCTACATACCCCAGTGTCCCTCTAGTATCTGACATAGATATAATGCTGTCTTTTCTGGGACAGAGCTTTGCTAGCCCAAAATCTGATATCTTGGGGCAAAAATTCTCATCCAAAAGAATATTATGTGGTTTTATGTCAAAATGTAGAATTCGAGTGTTGCATCCCCTATGCAAGTACTCCAATCCTCGCGCTATCCCTATTGAGATTTGATACAAATTCTGCCATCTCAAAGATGCAATGGTTTCTGGCCCTCTGTTGTAGATAAACTTGTCCAACGAACCATTGGCCATAAACTCATAGATGAGAGCTTTCTTGCGGCCTTTCAAACAAAATCCCAGAAGTGTGACAATATTAATGTGAGACGTTTTACTAATGCTAGAAACCTCATTGATAAAATCTTCACCATTTCCTTTGGATGCATTCAATAATTTTACAGCCACAGGGCAACCAGTGTGTAGCTTTCCTTGGTATACTGCACCAAAACCACCTTGACCAAGTTTAACTTTGAAGGAATTGGTCATCTTCTTGACTTCTGAAAATTTGTATCTTTGCAATGATACAACATGAATTTTTAAGAATGCTTCAATATCTAGTTTGCTCTTTGTGGTCAAACAAAATTTGAATAGTCCGGTTAATGACCTATATCTAAAACAATATACTATGATGCATATCATGAATCCTCCCACTACTGCACTTGCAACACCTGTTAACAAATATATTACGATGCTTAAGAGTTAAGAAACTGTTAAATAAATGACCTGTAAAACTTTCTAAAATGCTTCTTTGCTGTTGTAATAGGTTTGCTTATTCGGTGGTGATGTTATGTTAAGTAGGTATGGGTTTGGTTTGATTTTGGGAAAATTTGTATGGCTAATGAAAGTGGGTACATGTCCTTTTACTGAAAATGTATGGATATGATGATTGATATTCATTTGGCATGTATTTCACATAATATGAATGGAAATTATTTAGAACTGTATGGTTATGCAACAAAAAAAATTACTTTGTTTCTATTCTCCATTCTTCCTTTTCATGTTTTTCTTATCTATGGTTCTGTGTTATGGTTTATAGTATAGGATTTCTTCTTTTAACAGTGATATCAGTACAGTGTTCAGGGAGTAATGTTGTCTATGTTGTTCCACAATTTTCTAGGAAAAATTATCATATATGGATTGTCAAAATGAGACATGTTTAAAGTCTTTTAAAGTCTGTTTCTATTTTGCTCTCAATACAAACCCATTTTTTTTTTCATTCCTTTTAAATAAGATTAGCATATAATTGATTCGTCTTCGAGAAGTATGACCTAGGTTCATAAATGTAATTCAAAAAATAGTGAAATAGGAAATATAAGAGAATAATTGATTACCTATAATGACATTCCTTTTTCGAAATTTGTGGTTACCTGCATAAAGAAGTAGCAAGTGCAAAGAGGGAGTCGATCATTAAACTATCATGACTAAAGTCTTCTAGGAACGTCATTTAAGTTAGAGGAAAATATCCTATTTGATATATATAAATCATTTGACATTTAGAGGGGAATATGGGAAATAATGCATACATGATCGCATTTCGATTGTCATAGCTTATTCCACATTTTGGTCTTCCATATCATAAAACTTTATTTGAAAATAGCTAAAGAACTAGATCAAAGGGAGTCATTTAAGTTAATTTTAACCAAATAGCATTATGCATGTACCGGTTAATCAAACGTAGTTGCTCTTTTACCTATCAAAGTGAATGCAAGTTATTTGGCTTCTGAAAGAATATCCAATGTATGTTATCAATTTTAGAAAAAAATAATAAATACTTAAAGCATGATAAAACTGACCTGATACAGGTATCGTTGATGGTATTGATGGTGGCAAAGAATGACTTGGCGATTGTCCTGGTGGTTGTAATGAAACTGGATTACAAAGAATCGATATCACTGCTGATGTATTTTTTTTCCTACTAACAATTTTTGAAGATATACAGATAAATATATTTACAAAATATCATTTTTGTACCGGCAAATCAAACACGTCTAGGAAATGTAGTTGCTCTTTTACCTACCATATTGAATGTAAGTTATTTGGCTTTTGAAAGTATTTTAGAAAGTTGGTTTATGGCCTTACCAATGGCCCGCCAATGCTCATTCCTTCCAGGAGTGTGGCAAATGCATACGGTTCACCAAATAGATTTAAAATATAAGCTCTAATCATATCAGAAAATAAGTTTATAAACCTAATTCAATCTTACAAAATCAACTTATAAAAGAAGGATTATCCCTCTATATCCAATTTAGTCATATTACTAATAAATATAGAATCTCAATCACACCTACCCATGGCTACTTGCCACAACTTAAGGTTGGCTAGGGCTGGCCCTTCCTTTCACCCATGGCTACCGCCACAACTTAAGAGTGTTCATGAGTCGGATTGAGTAGAGTTTGACTAAATCCATTATTCAACCCGATCAAAATTTGTATAGATTGAGTTGGATTGGATTTTTGCAATCTTTTTTACATACGCAACTCAAACCAACCTCATCATGTTGGAATATTTAAAAAATGTTTTTTAGAATTTGGTTTTGTTAATATGATTAAATTCACTAAAAAAAACAAATTGTCGTAATATTTGACTAATATAATTAATGATTTCAATGTTAATATGATATTTTTATTTTAGATAGAAATAAAGTATAATATTAGCATGCGAAAACATAAACAAAATCAAGACAAAGATAAAAACAACTTGAAAAAGAAAAATCATAGGTGATTTAATTTAATAGTCCGTGTGAGCTAAAAATTAATAATGTATTTTGTATTTAATAATTAATTTATGTAATAATAAATTTAACTATATGGTATAGATTGGATCGGGTTCAAAAAACATAACCCGTTACCCAAGTAATTTATGATTGAATCTTAATTGGATTATATCAGATTCAATTCAAATACTTCAGGAACTCAATCCAATATAATTAAGTAAGAGATTGACTCATGAGTAGACTTGGACCCGTGAACACTCCTTCCACGGTTTAAAGTGGGCAAGGAGTGACCGCAAGATAGCTTTCCAACCAAAGTATATCAAATGTTATCACTATTAGAACTTAACCTAGATTTGAAGAAAGAAAAATAGGTAGTTGAAGCATGATAAAACTCACCTGGTGGTACTGGTTTTGGTGGTATTGATGATGGTGGTAATGATGATGGTACTTCTACTGGTGTTGGTGCCGATTCTAACAATAGATTATGATGATTTAAATTGTATAGTTTTAAGTAAAAATATATATGTACAAATATTTCTTCTACCAAGATATACAAATATATATATATATATATATATATATATATATATATATATATATATATAATAAATTTAATTATATGGTATAGATTGAATTGGGTTCCAAAAACATAACTAATTACTCAAGTCATTTATGATCAAATCTTAATTTGATTAGATCGGATTCAACTCAAATACTTTTGGAAGTCAACCCAATATAATTGAGTCAGAGATTGAATCATAAGTAGACTTGGACCTGTAAACCCTCCTTCTGCAACTTAAAGTAGGCAAGGAGTGACTACAAGATAACTTTCCAACCAAAGTATATCAAATGTTATCACTACTAAAACTTAATCTAGATTTGAAGAAAGAATAATATGCAGTCGAAGCATGATAAAACTGACCTGGTATTGATGATGGTACTTCTACTGATGGTGATGGTGGCGGTTCTGACAATGGATTACAATGATTTAAATAATATAGTTTTACATTTAAAATTATGATAAATGCTAATTCAGTATTTTAAGTACATTAATTAAAAAATTATAAGTAAAAATATATATGTATGAATATTTCTTCTTCCAAGATATAGAAATATATATATATATATATATATATATATATATATATTTAATTATATGGTATAGATTAGATTAGGTTAAAAAAACATAACTTGGATTAAATTAAATTCAACTCAAATATTTTATACTTTAGGAAGTCAACCCAATATAATTGAGTCAAAGATTGAATCATGAGTAGACTTGAACCCCTAAAACTTCAAATGTCATTTTCAAGTTTAAAATTTCTTCTACCAAGATATATATATATATATATATATATCTTATTAATTAAGTACAGACAAATCAAACACCGTCTGGGAAATGTAGTTGCTCTTTTATCTAGCTACCACATTGAATGCTATATTTGGCTTCTGAAAGTATATCTAATGCCATCAAAATTAGAACTTAATCTAAATTAGAAGAAAGAATAATAGATACTTGAAGCATGATAAAACTCACCTGATACTGGTTCTGGTGTTGGTATTGATGATGACAAAAAAGGACCAGGCGATGAAGTTGTCGGTACTTGTGCTAGTGGTTGTGGTCCATTGGTTGGTGGTGGTAGTATTGATAATTCTAACAATGAATTACATTGATGTAAATTATAATTTTTAAGTCATGTTTACTTTTTTAATTATTTTTTTTCATTCACAAGGATTCATGATTCAAGAAAACTTACCCAAATTTAGAAGGATACATGGCCAATTTAGTCATATAGTTTATACTTGTTGACAATTTCATCCTAGTACTATAAGAATTACCTAGTTAATCTACAAATGTCAAATGCCACGATAATTTTTTCCAACCATTAAAATCTTTCTGTCTCCATTAATGGTCATAGCCTACGTGATTCAAATTGGTCTATGTAGAAGTAAGTGTATAATACGCATAGACTAAATTGTCATTAAAATTAAAAAGTTTAAAACACTACAAAAGTCCTTTCTTGGAAGTTTTCTTTTCTAAAAGCCAACCACATCCACCAAACCATACTCCACTCCTTTCTCCTTGTTGTCGTGACGCATACCATTAATTCCCAGCATCGGTTGCTCTTCCTCCGGTAGCCACTTGTGAGAACGTGGAGGTATGTCATGTGATCAAAAGGTGATGTCATCCCCACTACCCAAGACCCAGAACACGAATGTGACGCACATCCTTCTCAGTTGATTGAGCTTTTGTCTAGTGGTCACTTGCGAGAATGCGGCCAGAAGCAACACAACTAAAGCAACGTGGCAAGAACAATAGTTTATGTTATGTGACATTGGGAACTTGGGTATGTTATGTGTAATGAAGAACAATTTTATGTTCTATGAATGCTTGTTTTAACTTTGTGGAGTACGTGCATTTTATCTTATTTTATAGATGATTATGCTAGTGAGTGCATGTTATCACTTATTTTAGGACTAGTTTGCAGTTAGTAATATTTGTTAGAGATTGATTTGTCCATAAATATATATGTTTTGGTGAAAATTGTTTAGAAGAAAAGTTCATTTGTGTATAGCCATTATATTTATTGCTTTAAAAATCAATACATTAAAAAAAAGTAACAATTTAGTCTACAATGACGAGAAAAGCTATTCTGTACACTTGCTTTGTCATGTGGATGAGTGTGAGTCGTGTAGGCTATGTGTGTTAAGGGAGATGGAAAGATCTTAACAGCTGTATTAAATTGTCATGATATTTGATTTGATATTTGTAGGTTAAATAAATAATTTTTATAATACAGAGATAAAATTGTCAATAAATGTAAACTACATGAACCAAATTGACCATTTATTCTTAGAAGAAAGAAAAATCCACACCTGTTGCATTAGTTTCCTCCAGTGATCGTAGCACGTTAGGAGAATCACCGCTATTACTTGCCGTTAAGCGTGTGTCATAGCTACTATTGCAATCTGTTTACAATTTTTTTGGGTTAACAATCAATTTTTATATATATTGAATTTAAGAATAAATAATATATGATGATAGTAGTGTAAATATATTTATATTATTATCTAATTACTAATTGTTTTGTATGATAATTTGTTGAATTTTAAAATAATTACATTAAAAGTATTTAAAAAATAATGTATAATTATTTAATAGTGTAAAATATGTTACATGGACACTACATGCTTTTTTAAACTTTAATTCTAAATATTTTTATGAGAGTGAAAATTTTAAGATTTATTCTTGTTTTATATTAAACATCTCATTTTTTTATTTCTTTCAACATTATTATTTAAATAGTAAAGTATATTTCTTCTCCTAAAGTATATTACACTTAAACATGCTTAATTTTTATTTATTATCATTGTAATAAAAATAAATTATATGGATATCTAATAAAAAATTATGATTGATATAATAAGATATTTATTAAAAAAAATTAACAACTTATTACAAACACAGATTAAATAACAAATTCATATAATATTTTCTCAAACAATAAACATTAAATGTGGGTATTTAGAATCAAGCAAATTAAAATCCTACAAAATAACGTACTTTTCCTATCATTGTTCGCCATGAAGACATAATCGAGTTTAGTGGGGCGCCCCTTACTCTCTTTGTCGACAATTTTTTCTCTTGTCTTGCTCCAGTTTGAGTGTTACGAGGGCCTTAGGGCCCATATATATATAAAGCTTAACTATGAGAAAACCAAATGTTAAAAAAGAAAAACTCAACTCAGCGAATGTACAATTCCTGCTGATATGTGGTTGCATGCATGTATATGTTAAGTTAGATAAACTTTTCTATAAACACTGAGAGAAGAGAAAAAATATATTTTTCTCATAAATTAGCATTAACTTATGTATAAGTTAATATGCAGAAGCTTGCTCTCATATTAACTATGATTTATATGCAAGAATTTCATTTCATTTGTTTATTTCTTATTTTCTTCTCGAGAAGTTTATTTAAAGAAGTTAAATTATATGTTATTACAAAGGAATACATACCCTTAAACACAGATGAAATGTTTAAATTGACATCACTGCTACTTGCAAGAAGAAGTGTGGCCGTTGGGCAGAAGAGGAAGAGAAGGAGAGTGCGGAACATGTGGAAAGACGACGAGTTTCAACGCATACAAAATGATAAAGTTGAGCTAAGTGTCGCAGGAAATCATATATATATATATATATAAATTGTAAAAAGAAATAAATAAAAAAATCATATAAAAATTATAATTATTTTTTCATTATAGTGCTTACTTATTTTGTTTTTATTTTAGGTTATAATGATAAGTCTAACTTAAACTTTGTCGTCCTCTGATGGTCCGTATAAGTCTCGGGTGTTGACTTGCGTACAGACTGTATCATCAGTTTTTTCTTTCTTTTTTGTTGCAGTCAATTCATTGTTACTACTCATTCACATTGGTTTATTGCTTGCAGAGTAATTAATGGCACAATAACCGATCCATTAATTGCTTCCTCCCCTCTTTTATCTGATTGAGCAAATTCCACATAATCGTGTCTTTATGGTAATTAGCTTCATCTCTACTACATTAGAGTATTGATTGGTGCCATGCATTGTTGCCTCCTTGAATTTCGGCCTCATCATCCTCAGTTGTCTGCTCTAAAGCTCAATTCCACCATTTGCGGATGCCATCATCCTCCTCCCTCTCAAAATGTTGTGGACTAAATTTATCTGAATCTCCCAAGTTTTTCCTACTTAAAATTTATCAAACCTGTTGCTTGATAAATATGAATTAATAAAAAATTGAGTCATAGTTACGTTTGTTGACCTGACTTGGAACATCTTCAACATTCTTTATCAAGTTGTTTATTTTTAGACATCCATTTTTTTTTTTTTACCATCAGAGGTAATCTATGTGTTATATTGAATTCCTTAAAATTAAGCACTGTTTGCTTATATAAGCAACAATTGCTTATGAATAAAAAATATTTTCTTATTATTTAAGAAAATAATTTAAGAGTACGTTTTACTTAAAACTATATCATTAAAACAAAATATATATGAACGTTTTAACTATGATGTGACATTAAAGGGATCAATTAAATAAGATAAAAGTATTAAAAAAAATTACTTAAATTACATCTATTGAAGATGCTCTAAGAGAAAAACTTGAGTTATTAGTCATTGACTACACATTTTTTCAACTCTTAATCAGGTGGTTTCTTCTTGATAGCTCATATCCAAGGTCTATCTTTGGTGGTGTCAATAAGCAAATTAATTAATAGGTTCTTTATAACATTTTATTTTTCGTAAAATAAATTAAAAATAATTTTTATTTTAAAATAAATAGAATTTTAGAAAAATGATTATGTTGTTCTAATTAAATAAATAGGAAGAATTAAATTTATTAATTAAAATAATAGTTTAAAAGAAAATATAAAAAAAAATTATTTATTCATTTGATAGAAAATAAAATATAATTCTTTTTTATAAAATAAATAGAGTAAATATAAAATAAGCTGAGAGTACTCTAGCTATAAATAAAGAGGTCATGTTTCAGATTGACGATACATTTATATGCTTTCTCTTCCTCACAAATTTCGTTTTTCTTTCTTTCTCTCTCAAAATCCTCTCTTTTTCCCGCATACACTTAAATATGTCTAAGTAAAATGACGATCTAAGACTCGTTAACTGTTAGACTGTCGTGAAATTTGAACACGAGGTTCAAAACTTATTTTCGCACACATCCATTGTTGGAATTTTCAAGATAATGTTTATGGTGGAAGAAATTTCCCTCACACTGAGTTTTCTCTTTTCCCGCATACACTCAAATTTGTACTAATAAAACTATGATCCCAAACTCCTTAATTGTTGGATCATTGTGAATTTTGAACATCACATTTGCAACTCATTTTCGCACAGTTTCACCGTTGAGATTTGTGAAATAATGTTTCTGCAGAGATAAATTAGTTTCGCACGTTGACAGCGAAATGGAGGCTAGGAAAAAGCTTGAGGAATCTTAGGGAACTATTAGAGACACTACTATCACTGTCGAATTGCACACATGAGTTGTTTTACAGGTAAGGGATGAATTCATTGCAATTGGGGTTAGGATGAACATGAATAGGGATCCTTAGAGGATTAAATTGAGGTTTATTTTAGGATGTTTATTGAATTATAATTTTCTTTTACAATTATAAATACAATATTTTTTTGTTTGACGGACCAATTGATGTCCTGATGCGAATCGGTTCATAAAATTGAATGTTCTTGTTGTTTCATATTTTTGACCTATGATTTTGATTCATTTATTTTAATATGATAGTGAGAAATTATTTGAGGGGTTTTACTCTCCATGTTGTGAAAAACGTTTTTGTATAACTTTTTATATTAAGATTATGGAATGATGATTCAAATTGTGAGTAAGTGACAAATTGAACTTGTGATGAATGGTGATATACATGTGTATTGAGATGTTATATGTATTGAGTTATGAGTTATGAACTCTATAACACAATTGTAAGACCCTTTAAGGGCAATGAGTTTTTGCGCGATGAGTATTGTGATGGAATCCACTATAGAAACCCGACGAGTTGAATTACTTTGAGGCTTGACGAGGTAAAATGATTTTAAAAATAATTGAGTAGTTGTGTGTATTACATAGTTCATAAGTGAAGTGTATATGATTCATGAGGTGTGATAACATGCTACTTTGGGATTATAACATTGTGATTGAGGCTGAGGTAAATTGAGTATGTATTAACTTGTAATATATGTATGCATTGAGTTGTGAGCTACAAATCATATAATCACACGAGTATAAGACCCTTTAAGGGCGACAAGTTAATATGCAATGAGTATTGTAATAGGAATCATTGTGGGGACCGGACGAGTTTAATCACAAGCGCGGTAAGATAAAATTATTTTGAAAACAATTGAAGAGTCGCGTGTTTTGTACAATTCATAGATAGAGTTTATGTGCTAAAATATTTTCTGGGTTGGACTTGAATTAAGAGGGAGAGGCCCTGACGGACTCTTCGGAGTTTAGGTCTTCGGGGTAAATACACCCGGTTTGAGTGCTCCTTTAAGTATGTGCCGATCTCACATGGTTGGAACATTCTCGCAAACCAGCATGAACCTGATTGGTCTCCCTATGATTTTACCTAGTAAAAGTGACCTGACTTACTAGTGTGTGTTTTGTCTTATCATGTACTCCTAGGTGTCTGATAACGGCTAAATATGAGCTATTTTTTATTATAAAAATATATTGAAATATCTTTAAAAATATTTATTTAACAATTATTTTTGGCTTAAATGATAGGAATTGATATTTTTATTATTTATGGCTTGCAAATATGAAAAGGATAGATTAAAACAGAAAAAAATCGAGAAAATATCAAAAAGTAAGATTTTTAGCATCAAGCCCAAGTCCATTACAACAAATATAAAAAGGGAGTCAAGCCAAGCAGAAACACAACAACCACAACACAGAACCCCCTCTGGTAGGGATTTCATTTACTTCCTTTCTTTTTTTCACCCCGCCATGAGTGGCTAAACCCCTAGTTAGGGACTAGCAGGCCTAAAAGCCAAAACGATGTATGATGTACTCTTCACTATTTATCAATGCAATACCAGGTGTTTTCTATTCTATTATATTTTTTGCTCTTATCTTGCATTATTCATCTTTATATTCTTTTAGGGGTTAGACGCTCGGGAGATGGTAACTTCTAAATAAGATTTAAAAATATGTATGCATTAGTTTTATGGATTAGACACTCGGAAGATGATAACTTCTAATAAAACAAAAAGAAATGATTTCATAAGAAAGTCATTACTAGACATAAAATGATTATTTTATGCTCATGCATTCTTGCAAACATCTAGAATTTGTACTTCATGCATTTTATTTGTTGAGTCTTTGCAAAGGAATTTGGGAGATAGATAAATAAAATATGTTTGTCATCGTGAGGAATCAGGGACAAGTAAATGAACATATGTGGGTAGAATAAAATCACCTAAATTGATAAAGAAAAATCATAAATTCATACATCTTAGGCAAACAAGGCAGGCCAGGTCCCAACATGATCATATCTTGAATTTATCTTTTTTTATCTTTATCTTAATCTTTTATCTTTCTTATCTTATCTTTTTTCTTTATCTTCTATTTTTATCTTTAAACCTTTTATCTTTTATTTTAAACCTTTACCTTATCTTCTATCTTTATTTTAAATTTATTATTTGTTCTAAAGTTATCTATTTTAAAGCTCAAAAACTTTGAACAGTAAACTAAATCAAAACTTTGAACAATAAACTAAGTTATCTATTCTAAAGCTCAAAAACTAAGAAAATAAAAACAAAGTTGAGAAAAATTACTTGGATTGTTGAGGTTGAAAGCAAATGGAAGCAGAGATGCAAACAAAGAAAATGGAAGTGCAATGTAGAGTGAAATGAGAGAAGGTGCAGGAATATGAAGGAATGCAGAAAAAGTAATTGCCCAAGGGAAGTAAAGCCTTTTGTTTTTTTGGCAGTTTCGAATGCCTCGCTTAGCGCATGGACTTGCTAAGTGAGCACTCGATGACGGTTGAGTTTTCAGATTCATGCGCTTACTGGGCATACTCGCTTAGCCCAATGCAAAAATTGAAATTTCTAGAGAAAGATTAGGGCTTAGCGCGAAGAGTTGCATTTAGCAAGTTCTACAGCTCTAATTGGTCTGCAACTCACGCTTAGCGGGCCATGGGCCGGCTTAGTGAATTAACTTGCTTCCAGATGCAGTAGATGGGCTCACTTAGCGAGAGTGTCTCGCTTAGCGCAATTCCAAACCAGAGAAATATTTGGGCTTAGCGGGCTGACCCGTTGGGCCAAATTCTCATATATGTTCAAACAAAGAGAGAATTGTGCTTAACGCATGTGAGCACTTAGCAAGATGAAGTTGTGCGCTTGGCGAGATGACTCGCTTAACTCGAGTCCAAAACATGAAATTCCAAAGAAATGTTTGGGCTTAGCGCACATGGCTCGCTTAGCAAGGGCCTTTCAGCCAATGAACACGGGTTGGTGCGCTTAGCATAAGCAATGGCTCGCTTAGCGCATGAAGAAAGATTCACTTAGCACGTAGGATGCGCTTAGCGAGTGGATGACTAAAAAAAATTTCTAAGTTATTTTTCATCCACAACTTCATAGAAGCTTAATCAACCCCTTATGTTAATGCAAAACATGCTGATAAATGGCTCATACAATCACAAACAAGCAAACTCTGACTAGATGCAATGAAAGAGAATTAAAAAAGGTTGGGTTGCCTCCCAGTAAGTGCTCATTTAACGTCATTGGCTTGACACATAGTTCTTCATGGGTCAGGGTCAAACTTGGTTCCAACCTCCAGAACCTCTTCCTCAAACTCCTTCACCTGCAAACAAACATTCTGGTCCAGCAATTGTTTTTCTTCATCAAATAGATCAAAGCTAATCTTCTGATCAGCAATTCCCATCTCAAGCTTTCTCTTCCTCATGTCTACCATGCAACTGGTGGTCAGCATGAAGGGACGTCCCAAGATTAAAGGAATCTCAGAGTCCTCTTCGATGTCCATAACAGTAAAATTAGCTGGGAAGGTGAAATGTTTTACTCGGACCAATACATCTTCTATCACTCCATAAGGCCTGGTGATGGAGCGGGCCACTAACTGCAGCGTCATTCTTGTTGGCATTATCTCCAGCTTTCCTATTCTCCGACACATGGAGAGTGGCATCAAATTAATGTTGGCTCCTAAGTCAATAAGAGCCTTCCCAACAGACACAACACCAATAGAGCATGGTATAGTGACACTTCTTGGATCTTTGTGCTTAGGTGGAAGGATGCGTTGAATCACTGCACTACAATTTCCCTCCACAACAATGGTGTCACTATGAATATACTTGTTTTTTCGCGCTAGCATGTCTTTCAAGAATTTAGAGTAGAGTGACATTTGTTGCAAGGCCTCTCCGAAGGGCAGTGTAATCTCCAATTTCTTGAAGATATCAAGGAACCGAGCTAGATGTCGTTCCTTGTCCTTCTTTGAGGGTACCAATGGGTATGACACCTCTTTCCCTTCAGTTAGAGCTGCCTTCTTTTTCTTCTCACGGGCACACTCACTCTTACTCTCCTTCTTCTCTTCATCCTCTTTCTCTTTTTCATTTTCTTCTTTTTGTTTTTGTTTTTGTTTTTCTTTCTTCTTCTCTTCACTTATTTCTTTCCTTTCATCAATTATTGGTCCCTCCTTCAGTTGGTCATCTTCCTCTTCCTTTTTTTCTTCTTTCTCTTATTTAGCAACTAATTTTGGGTTCTCATCAACTTATCTCCCCTCATCTTCATCAAGAATGACTCTCCTATCGCTGGTCATGATAGCCTTACACTCCTCCTTCAAATTCTTTTCTGTATTAGCTCCAAAACTGCTTGAATGATTGTCTGCCAGTTTCTTGGCCAACTATTCCACCTGGATCTAGGGATTTTTTATGACCGACTCTGTGTTCTTATGATTTGACATAGAAACCTACAAAAACTGAGCAAGAGTCTCTTCCAGCCTTGTGGTTCTCTCATATAGGTTAGGCCATTGTTGTTGTGGCCTATTGGAAGGTCCACCCTGGTCATTGTTGAACAGGTTACCAGGATGAGATCTCCACTGTCCTTGCTGCTGGTTGTAGTTTTGACCATGTTGAAATCCTGAGTATCTACCTACATTAAAATTTGGTCTTGGCTGATTCCCCATGTAATTTACTTCATGTGCAGTCTCATCAGTAGGAATACAACAACCAAACTCGTGAGCTCCACCACAAATAGTGAAACCTGCAACTTGCAAAACAACAGAGGGTGAAAGTTGACTAGCATTTAATTGAGTTGGCAACTTACTTAATGTCTCCATTAAGGTCTCAAGTTGCTTGGATAGAAACTTGTTCTGTGCCAACAAAGCATCCTGTGAGGAAAGCTTTAATAAACTTCTCTTGGTGGGATGATGTGTCCTGTCACGCAAGATAGCGTGATCACTAGTAGTCATGTTCTCAATTAATTCCATTGCCTCTTTTGGGGTCTTCAATTTAATTTTGCCCCCTATAGAAGTGTCAAGTAACTGCTTTGACTGTGGCCTTAACCCATCAATGAAGATATTAAGCTGGATAGGCTCGGAGAATCCGTGAGTGGGAGTTTTCCGTAGCAAGCTATAGAATCGTTCTAATGCTTCACTCAATGACTCATCGGGAAACTGATGAAATGAAGAAATTGCAGCCTTTCCCTCTGTAGTTTTTGACTTAGGAAAATACTTTTTCAGAAATTTCTCAACAACCTCATCCCAAGTCTTCAAACTGTTGCCCTTGAATGACTACAACCATCTCTTGGCTTTTCCAAATAATGAAAATGAGAACAAGCTCAACCTAATTGCATCTTCTGGCACACCGACAATCTTGATAGTGTTGTATATCTCAATATATGTTGCCAAATATGCATATGGGTCCTCATTGGGTAGATCATAAAATAAATTTCCTTGTATCAACTGAATTAAAGAATGAGGGTACGTGATGTTGTGTGCCTAAACTTCTAGTCATGTAATGCTTGTAAAGAATTATGGCATAGTAGAACTAGAATAGTCCTCAAGGGTGACTCTGCGAGGTTGATCTTCAGCCATCCTGTGAGCTTCAGATGCACCTGTATGAGATTCCCTCGTTTGTGGGAAAGTAGAAGATGACTCTGATGAACAAGGCTCCTCTAGAACTGGTACTGCCTTTTTCTGCAAAAAATTTCTTCACCTTTCTACATTGTTTCTTCTGCAAGCAGCTTCAATCTCCCAATCTAAATCAACCAAACCACCTATAGAAGATCTACGACGCATATAAAGCACTAACAAGAATAGTGGTTAACCAATTCAAGAGAAAAATAAATTATGTACTAACTAAATATTCACAAAAACAATGAATTAAAGAATAAAGAATTAATGCCTACAAACTGAACTAAACTTCCCAAATGGAAAGAAGTTCCCCGGCAATGGCGCCAAAATACTTGTTCACTCCCCTATACTACTTGTTATTATGGATGAAAAATCTAACTGGCAAGTGTACCGAACGCGTGTGATGTCTCACTGGGCGAGCTGATGACGTGCCGAGCACATGCTTGCATGGAAAATTCCCTTCAAGATTCCTCTTACTTGCTAAGCAGGCTAATGTCTCGCTTAGCGGACGATACTCGCTAAGCGCATGTCCTAGGCTTAGCGAGACACCAGCTGCAACACTTTCCAAATTTACACCTTTTTGCCTGAAAATGAAGTGAAATTTGCATTAATCCCATGTGGAGAGCATCTATTGAG
Organism: Glycine max; assembly: GCF_000004515.6. Classification (NCBI taxonomy): domain Eukaryota; kingdom Viridiplantae; phylum Streptophyta; class Magnoliopsida; order Fabales; family Fabaceae; genus Glycine; species Glycine max. The sequence continues at coordinate 8,805,380 of NC_038243.2, read as the reverse complement.
CAAAGATTAAACTAAACAAGAAAATATTTACAATCCTACAAAAAGAACCATAAATTGGAAAAAATATATACATTTTGTAAAAATTTTCTATACAAAAGTTAGTCATAGATGACGACTAACAAGCGTCACAATCCAATCATGTGTCTTACCCAATCGCTTGGACACGACAGTGACACACGCATGGACGTAGTCACACGAGTGAGACATGAGGTTCAAGATCTCCCTAATGTACTTGTCACTGGCAGGGTTGTCGTCGTGGCTCATCGCCTTCAAAATCGTGACCTCCATCTTTCGCGCCATGTTGCTCGCGACCTTGGCTATTCCTATGTTGGTCTGGTCCTTCACTACCCTAATTGCCATCCGAATCATCGTCAGAGCCATCACAAACCCCAACCTTATTCACTTCGTGGAGGGTTACTTGAGGTCCTAGATCCGAGCGAAAACGGGTTGGATTGGTGGTAGATTATAGGTTCGGGTGTTCGGGGGAACGTCCAATGGAGAATAAAAGCGTTAATCCTATGATATCTATTTTAGATCTATGGTGGCCTTTTCCTCTTCCAATCCACCCCATTCGCTTTGGAGGAGGCATAGATTTTGGCTCTAAACTCAAATGACCAAGCTTAGTAAACATTGTTTGCTTTATTGGGCTTTATTAGGGAACAAATATGAAGATGGTTCTTTCATGAAACCCATCTTCGTTTAAGTTTTCAATAATTACAGAAATGTCACCATGTTACATTCTAAGACGATTTCCGTATAACCATCTTAGAATGTGCATCATAAAAAATAAGTTTTTTTAGTAGTGTGTGTTTAAAAACTTTTAATTAATTTTTAATTTCTTGTTCTTTTATTATTAGTACATATATGTGTGGGGTAAAAGATGTCATAGTATGCATAGCACATAGTTTGGTCTAGCATTTGAATTCAATTTGTTTGCTCATGTATGACATCCACTTTGTTTCAAAATTAATTAAAAGTACAACATAATCATGTTGAGTGATCTGTTTTACAAAATAATTTGAGAGATCTACCCAGATTGCAATGAACTAGTGGTAATTCGGGAACCGATCTAGCTGGAGAAAAAAGAACAGGTTTTGGGGGCATTTCTAGGGAATTCATGTTGCCTTCTAGCATATCTATTGCTTTGCTCATTGTAGGTCTATCTTGCGGAATTGGTTGAACACACCATAACCCCACTATAGTCATTTTCCTTGCTATCTCTTTTTTTTGTAAAATGCAATTGTTTATTACTTAAAATTCATGTGATTTTTTTATGATTCTATCATTTAATAAAAAAGACGAAACTCATGTTTAGTGACATTAACATATTGCCAAATAATTAATAAAGTATGATAAAAAAAAGTTCAGTGAATTTTATTTTATTGTTTAGATAGTCTTTAGGGAAATATGTACATATATGCTATGCTCGCTAAAATATTTTAATTAATTTTATTAGTTAAAAAACTTGTTTGATTACTTACTAAACAAACATTTTTATTAGGTTTTAGTATTTTTTTAAAATATTACTTGAAATAGTATTTTTAAAAATATTAGATTCTAGTTTTTTTTATTTTTTATTTTTAATATATTTATTTATTTATTCTTTTTAAATAAATTATAATTTATTATTTTCGATCATTTTATACTTTTCAATTACTCTAATAATTACTTTTATTGAATATTAATGCTAGGTTTTTGGTTTTCAACTTGTTTTGGTAAACCAACAATGGCTCAAAGCTATATATAAACTTAATTAAAGATGAAGTAAATTTTAAGAAGATTTTTAAATTAATTAACATAATTTATTGAAATTATTGTGTTCTTATTTACAATATATTTTTTACACTTTTAATGCATAAAATTACTTAATAAGTTAATGTAATAAATTTATTTAATATTCATTTTTAATTAATGAAAAATTCAATTTAATAGTCCAATTAGATGGGTTCAAAATTTAATAATGTGATAGCTGACCTGAATCAATTTGAGTTTGGAGGTTTGTCATTGAACTAATATGGGATTGGGTTAATTAGGCTTGTGGGTTAGTGAATTAATCATAATAATTATACTCAAACGTCAACCTTTTCCATCTCTTTCCACCCTTTTACTAAACTAGATCTATTAGCTACATTGATTTTTCTTTTTTTTCGTTACTCAATTTATTTATCAATTTAACTCTTATTTTTCATATTTATTTAATATTCATTTTTAATTAATGAAAAATTCAATTTAATAGTCAAACTGGATGGTTTCAAAATTTAATAATGTGATAGCTGACCTGAATCAATTTGAGTTTGGAGGTTTGTCATTGAACTAATATGGGATTGGGTTAATTAGGCTTGTGGGTTAGTGAATTAATCATAATAATTATACTCAAACGTCAACCTTTTCCATCTCTTTCCACCCTTTTACTAAACTAGATCTATTAGCTACATTGATTTTTCTTTTTTTTCCGTTACTCAATTTATTTATCAATTTAACTCTTATTTTTCATATTTATTTAATATTCATTTTTAATTAATGAAAAATTCAATTTAATAGTCAAACTGGATGGTTTCAAAATTTAATAATGTGATAGCTGACCTGAATCAATTTGAGTTTGGAGGTTTGTCATTGAACTACTATGGGATTGGGTTAATTAGGCTTGTGGGCTAGTGAATTAATAATAATAATTATACTCAAACGTCCACCTTTTCCATCTTTTTCTACCCTTTTACTAAACTAGATCTATTACCTACACTGACTTTTTTTTTTTCCATTACTCAATTTATTTATCAATTTAACTCTTATTTTTCATATTTATTTAATATTCATTTTTAATTAATGAAAAATTCGATTTAATAGTCAAACTGGATGGTTTCAAAATTTAATAATGTGATAGCTGACCTGAATCAATTTGACTTTGGAGGTTTGTCATTGAACTAATATGGGATTGGGTTAATTAGGCTTGTGGGTTAGTGAATTAATCATAATAATTATACTCAAACGTCAACCTTTTCCATCTCTTTCCACCCTTTTACTAAACTAGATCTATTAGCTACATTGATTTTTCTTTTTTTCCGTTACTCAATTTATTTATCAATTTAACTCTTATTTTTCATATTTATTTAATATTCATTTTTAATTAATGAAAAATTCAATTTAATAGTCAAACTGGATGGTTTCAAAATTTAATAATGTGATAGCTGACCTGAATCAATTTGAGTTTGGAGGTTTGTCATTGAACTACTATGGGATTGGGTTAATTAGGCTTGTGGGCTAGTGAATTAATAATAATAATTATACTCAAACGTCCACCTTTTCCATCTTTTTCTACCCTTTTACTAAACTAGATCTATTACCTACACTGACTTTTTTTTTTTCCATTACTCAATTTATTTGTCAATTTAACTCTTATTTTTCATATTTAAAATAGTTATTTTTTTATATATTTATTTAACTTCATCTATTAATTATTTTTTATATTATCTATTAATTGGACCAATAAATTGTAAATATGTATTTTTACATATCATAAAATCATTTAAAAAAAATTAGAAAAAAAATAGCAAAAGGGGAGAGAACCGAGAAAGACTAGAAAAAAAAAAAAACTGATCATGAATATAGCCGCCAGGGAAATTTCAGGAAAATTCAGAGACGTCTATTAATCACTAATGACTGATGTTCAAAGTGAAGCTATGAAGAAGGAACCTCTCATTACTCGCTGGGACAAGTAGAATAATACTCACAAATATTTTGAAGTTTGAAAAATACGCATTCAACAACGTACTTTAGCTTGCCTTCGTCAAAGCTGAGGTCAACAGTCATGTAATTGTCACTTAAACAGTTAAACCTCGAAGAGTTGTGTAAATTTGGGTTAGAAAATATGATTTTTATATCCGTTATTTATCACTTTCTACATCGGTTTGTTAATTGAAAAAATCGATGTTGAAATGACTAATATTAAAAATATAATGATTAACATAACATAAAATTGACAATTTTAATTATTTAAATAATCAATGTTATATAATAAGAATTACAAAAAAATATATATATGAATATTAATCGTTCACATCGATTTTTATACAAAATCGATGTTAACTTATATGTTAATATCAGTTTAAGTCAAAAACGGATGTTAACTTATACGTTAACATGGGTTTTCTTATCTAGGCAAACTGCAAGATGGGGGTTCTGTTGTAGTGAAGAGGTTGTATGAGAAAAACTTTAAGAGAGTTGCACAGTTCATGAATGAAATTAAAATCCTAGCAAATTTAGATCATCCAAATCTTGTGACATTATTTGGATGCACCTTTGGCCACACCCGTGAACTTCTGCTTGTATACGAGTACATTCCTAATGGAACCATTGCCGATCATCTTCATGGTCAACGATCCAAACCTGGAAAACTCCCTTGGCATATTAGAATGAATATTGTTGTGGAGACGGCAAGTGCATTGAAATTTCTTCATCAAAAAGACATCATCCACCGAGATGTGAAAACCAACAATATTCTTGACAATAACTTTTGTGTAAAAGTGGCCGATTTTGGAATCTCACTTCTTTTCCCAGATCATGTCACTCATGTTTCAACAGCTCCACAAGGGACTCCAGGTTATGTGGATCTCGAGTACCACCAGTGCTATCAGCTTACCAAACAAAGCGATGTCTATAGCTTTGGAGTGGTGCTGGTTGAGCTGATATCGTCCTTGCCTGCTGTAGATATTACAAGGCATAGACAAGAAATCAAATTGTCCGACATTGTCATCAACAAGATTCATAGTGAGGCACCTTCTTTCTCACTTCTTGATAACTGCTAAATAATTGTATTTTGATAATAGAAAATAAGACAAAATTGTCTTTAAAAATAATTATTTAGCAGTTATTTGCGCTTAAATATTAAAGAATTGATGTTTTGTTGAATTTTGGCTGCAGATATAAAAACTGGAGGTGTAACAAGCAAAAAGGCCAGAAAAATTGAAGAAAAGAAGAAAATCTGAAGCAAGCCCAGCTCAATACGCGCGCTGAGCGCGCGTCATATGCTAAGCGGGCCAGGAAGCACAGGCACTAAGCCTGCAACACACGCCATAAGCCCGCGATCCAACAGAAGCACGCGTTATGCCTGCAACACGCGCGCTAAGCCCGCGATCTAACAGAAGCACGCGCTAAGCCTGCAACATGCGCGCTAAGCACGCGATCTACATGCGCTTAGTGCGCCTACGAAGGCCCAAAGCTCACTTCACCAACTATAAATAGAGAGCCAGTTCAAGGGAGAATACAACAGAACACCACGACAGAACTCCCTCTCCTAGGGGTTTCATTTACTCCCTTTTTTTCTTTCACCCCCTTCTCATTGTAAAGCCCTCAATGGCTATGAGTGGCTAAACCCTTAGTTAGGGTTTGGCAGGCCTAGAAGCCAACGCGATGTATGATGTACTCTTCACTATTTATCAATGCAATATTAGGTTTTCTTTCCTATTTTCTTTTCTGTTTTTATCTTGCATATTCATCTTTATATCCTGTTAGGGGTTAGATGCTCGGGAGAGGATAACTTCTAAATATGCATGCATCAGTTTTAGGGGTTAGACGCTCGGAAGAGGATAACTTCTAATAGAAGAAGAAAAGATATCATAATAAAATCATTGCTAGGCATAGAGTGATTGCATTATGCCCATGCGTCAAAGCAAACATCTAGAATTAGAACTTCATGCATTTTATCTATTGAGTCTTTGCAAAGGCATTTGGGAGATAGATAGGTAAAATTGGCTTGTCATCGTGAGACATCAGGGGCAAGTAAATGAATAGATGTGGGTAGGATAGAATAACCTGAATTGGTAAAGAAATAATCATAAACTCATACATCCTAGGCAGACAAGGCAAGTCAGTTTCTAACACTATCTTATCTTGAATTTTTTTTATTATCTAAATCTTTTCTGATCTTTTATCTCTTTCTTTATCTTTTAATTTTATCTTTAATTCTTTTATCTTTTCTCTTATCTTCTAATTTTATCTTTAAATCTTTTATCTTTTCTTTACCTTATCTTCTATCTTTTTCTATTTGTTATTTTAAATGTCTTGCTTGTAAATTGGGTTTACATTAGTCTAAGTACAAAAAAGTCCATGTGGATTCGACACTCAGACTTTCGAGTACTTTACTACTTGTGACAATTTGGTGCACTTGCCAACGAGTTAACAAGTTTTTGGCGCCGCTGCCGGAGATTTATTTTTTCGTACTTGATTAATCGCATATTCCAATTTGTAAGCAATTAGTTTTCACTTTCTATTTTTTATTTTTATTTTAGTTTTTGTTTTTGTTTTTTTATCTATTATTTATTTTAGTTGCTTTATTTTATTTTTCAATTTTTTTCTCTTTACTCATTCTTACTTTATTTTTTTCTTTTTTTAAAAAAAAATTAAAAAAAATTATTTATTCTGTGTAACGTGCACGGTAGTTATTTCTTTTGTGAACAGTGCACACTCTTTCTTCAAAGAACGCATCATGGCAGAAAATCGTCCATAGAGGATGACGCTAGAGGATTACTCTAGTCCTATTATACCTCAGTACTTCACCAACTTAGCTAGACCAGAGATGCAGGCGACCAATTTCTCATATCCATATTCCTTGATCCAACTGATTCAAGGGAATCTATTTTACGGCCTACCAAGTGAAAATCCATACGCACACCTGGCCACATACATTGACATTTGCAACACGGTGAAGATAGTAGGAGTGCCTGAAGACACCATCCGCCGCGACTTATTTTGTTTCTCTTTGGCAGGTAAAGCAAAAATATGGCTTCGCTCATTTAAGGAGAATAGCCTACGGACATGGGACGAGGTGGTGGAGGAGTTCTTGAAGAAATATTTCCCAAAGTCAAAGACCGTTGAAGGGAAGATGAAAATTTCTTCATTCCATCAATTTCCAGATGAATCCCTCAGCGAGGCACTCGACCGTTTTCATGGGTTACTTTGGAAGACTCCTACACATGGGTTTAGCAAGCCAATCCAGCTCAACATCTTCATTGATGGCTTGCAACCCCATTCCAAGCAGCTCCTCGACGCCTCAGCCGGTGGGAAGATCAAGTTAAAGACTCCAGAAGAAGCTATGGAGCTAATAGAGAATATGGGGGAAATGATCATGTCATTCTACGTGACCAAGAGCCCAGCCCACAGGAAGAAACCACTAGGCTAGAAGAATTGCTGGTACCGTTCATGCAGGAAACAAGGTCACATCAGAAGAGCACTGATGCAGCAATCAGAAATCTGGAAGTACAACTAGCTAAGCTAGTTGCTGAAAGGCCTACCGAAACCTTTGCGGTCAATACTGAGATGAAGCCCAAAAAGGAGTGCAAGGTAATTTTAATTGAGGAAGATGTGGAAGAAGAAAAGAAGGAGGAGATAGAAAGAAATGAGGAGAAAACACAACAATGGGAGAAGTACTCACAAGTAGAAATTCAACAAGAAAGTATTCTCCAAATCAACAACCCTCCTCATCAACTGATCGTCAAGGAAGAAAGACATGAAAAACATGAGAAAGCCTTAAGTATCATTCCTTCCTTGATCACCAGCACTTCCCTTGCAACAATATGGAAGGTGTTTCCGACATACATGAGTTTCATGGTATCTCTAGCTAAGAGGCGAAAATGCAAGGAAGATGTGTGCTACGTGACCTTCATGCCACCTTGAAGACATTTGACTCGTCAAGCTAATGACATTAAAGAAGCGCTTACTGGGAGGCAACCCAAGATTTCTTACTTTATCTATCTTTTAGTTAATTGCAATTTGTTTTTTTAGGATAGTTGCGTTATTTCTTTTCTTTATTTTTATTTTGTGCATTTTAATTTCAGCAATTTAATTCCAGTAGTTTAAATTCAGTTATTGAATAAAAATTGCATGATATTTGTGAAGTCACTATTTAGGATTTTTCTGAAGGATTCAACACTTGAAATGCTGCATGAAAATTGTGAAAATACTGGTTTCCTAGAAGCAAGAGTCAGTCAAATAGTGGGACATGAATCACAAAGAGAGAAAAGGTTAGCTTGATGGAAAGAGATCGTGTTCCGATAAGCCGATAACTTTATCTTGTCCCGGTGAACTGTGGTAACTTAATTATGAGAGAACGTCTGTTTTTAAATTCCTAATTTTGCATCATTCTCATACTGTTAGATTATTTACATAAGGTGGATATGATCTAGGCCATGTTTCTTTTTTATTTTAGCCACTTAGCCAAAAAGCCAACCTGTGATGAAATTTATCCCTTGCACCCTTGTTGAGCCAAAATTAGTAATTATTTTTCTAAATAAAACCCCTGAGCCTAGTTGTGATATCTCTAACCATATTTTAGGGTTCTAAGAGAGCATAAAGGTTTTAGTCATAATAAACCCCTAATTTGGGGGATAGGTAGAATGAAGATGGTCTTGGGAATGTAAAAGTAGCACACAATAAGGCACCCAAAAAAAAAAGGAAGTTTGTAAGCCCAAAGTCTCTTTCCTAATAAAAAAATAAAAGAAAATAAGGGAAGAAAAAAAAAGAAAAAAAAAAGAGGTGCCATAAGTGCTAAGGTTGGAAATAAGAAAAATAGATTACATATGTGTTAAGGCTGAAAAACAAATAAAGCCTAGGCTAAGTATAAGTTTTTCTAGGATGAATGCTCTCTTATAATCCTAAGTTTTTGAAATCCCAGAAAAACCATGATTTCTTGTTTAGCCAGACCCTATTACAAGCCAATAAAAGTCTTTAGTGATCCACCAAATGTAAGTAATTAACTTTCATTGAGATGAAGTGCAAAATTTGGAAATCTTAATTGCAGGTCATATAAATTTTAAACACTCACCCCAGACACTTGTGCGCAGAGATAAACACTAACCATGTGAGGAAAGTGAGGCAAACCAATTTGATTGATTTCCGATACTAACCAATTTCATCTTAATGTAATTTATGCTTCCATTGTGAGATTATGACAAATGCGGAAAGGACCAATTGGAGGAATTTGAGAAATTGCAGCCATTGAAAGTGTTGAAGCATTTGGAGCCTGCTTTTTAATTTGATTTGCTTGGGGACAAACAAAGTTTTAATTTGGGGGATTTTGATAACTGTTAAATAATTGTATTTTGATAATAGAAAATAAGGCAAAATTGTCTTTAAAAATAATTATTTAGCAGTTATTTGTGCTTAAATATTAAAGAATTGATGTTTTGTTGAATTTTGGCTGTAGATATAAAAACTGGAGGTGTAACAAGCAAAAAGGCCAGAAAAATTGAAGAAAAAAAGAAAATCTGAAGCAGGCCCAGCCCAATACGCGCTAAGCGGGCCAGGAAGCACAGGCGCTAAGCCCGCGATCCAACAGAAGCACGCGCTAAGCCTGCAACACGTGCGCTAAGCCCGCGATCCAACAGAATCACGCGCTAAGCTTGCAACATGCGCGCTAAGCACGCGATCTACATGCGCTGAGCGAGGCGGTGTCGCGCTGAGCGCGCCTACGAAGGCCCAAAGCCCACTTCCGCAGCTATAAATAGAGAGCCAGTCCAAGGAAGAATACAACAGAACACCACGACAGAACTTCCTCTCCTAGGGGTTTCATTTACACCCTTTGTTTCTTTCACCCCCTTCTCATTACAAAGCCCTCAATGGCTATGAGTGGCTAAACCCTTAGTTAGGGCCTGGCAGGCCTAGAAGCCAACACGATGTATGATGTACTCTTCACTATTTATCAATGCAATACCAGGTTTTCTTTCCTATTTTCTTTTCTGTTTTTATCTTGCATATTCATCTATCTTTATATCCTGTTAGGAGTTAGATGCTCGGGAGAGGATAACTTCTAAATAAGATTTAAAGAAGGTATGCATGCATCAGTTTTAGGGGTTAGACGCTTGGGAGAAGATAACTTCTAATAAAACAAGAAGAAAAGATATCATAATAAAATCATTGCTAGGCATAGAGTGATTGCATTATGCCCATGCGTCAAAGCAAACATCTAGAATTAGAACTTCATGCATTTTATCTATTGAGTCTTTGCAAAGGCATTTGGGAGATAGATAGGTAAAATAAGCTTGTCATCGTGAGGCATCAGGGGCAAGTAAATGAATAGATGTGGGTAGGATAGAATAACCTGAATTGGTAAAGAAAAAATCATAAAGTCATACATCCTAGGCAGACAAGGCAAGTCAGTTCCTAACACTATCTTATCTTGAATTTATCTTTTTTTTATTATCTAAATCTTTTCTAATCTTTTATCTCTTTCTTTATCTTTTAATTTTATCTTGAATTCTTTTATCTTTTCCCTTATCTTCTAATTCTATCTTTAAATCTCTTATCTTTTCTTTATCTTATCTTCTATCTTTTTCTATTTGTTATTTTAAATCTCTTGCTTGTAAATTGAGTTTACATTAGTCTAGGTACAAACAAAGTCCCTGTGAATTCGACACTCGGATTTCCGAGTACTTTAGTACTTGTGACAATTTGGTGCACTTGTCAACTAGTCAACACTTCCATCAAATTAACCTTATCCAAATTTATGTAAGCAGAGCTAGTTAGCATCACACTGGTACCAGTATCCACCCAGTTACTGCCCGCATATCCTCATCTTCTTATGAGGATAAATTTTAAGATTGAGATGTATAGATAGATGATAAAGCTGTTTTGGTTATGAAATTCATCTTTAATATTTATATTTATAAATTATTTTATTTTTTTGGTTAAATTCAAAATTTATTCCCTACACCCAACAACATTTTTCACTTGAGTCTTTGTATGAAAACCTTACATTTTGGTCCCTACATGAAAAAAACGTTTACAACTTGATCTTTGTCGTTTGCCATAGTTATAACCAAGGTTGGTAATGAACCAAACCAAATAAATATTAGTTGAACAAGTCACATTTGAAGTGAGACGTCAAAAATTAAGCTATGTCACGAGCACCGTTGATTATAGGATATTTTACAGACAAGGCATGACATGTGAGGTTGCTGGATACTGCAAAACTGATTATGCTTATGGTCATAACATATGTCGTTCAACTAATATTAAGTAAAGGAAGTATATTAAAACTGAAGACCAGGTAACATATATATTTAGTAAAGGACTTAGTAGTCCGAAATTTGAAGAATTTAGAAAATAACTTAACGATGACCAGAAAATAATAATTTGAGTAGGAGTATTGAAATAATAACGAGAAAAAAGTTTAGACTGCAGAATCCTCTAGTTCTAATTGTTATTTTTGAATATTGGAGGAAAATACTTGATATCCTAATAAGACTATAATGTAAATCTATTTTCAGTATTATCTACTTTGGTTTGGCTTGTTACAAGAAATTGGTCTGATTTTTGCAATCAATGTAGTGGCAATTTATCACGTATGTGAGATCCATTTGATTTTCAGGACGATTAAAAAGTACAAAAAAAAAAAAAAAAGGTACAGTGATCCGTTTTACAATATAACTTGACAGACTTGCTCAAAATGCAATTCAACTAATTTCAAGAGGAGTTGCCGATCTAGTAGGAGAAGAAAACATAGGTTTTGGTGGCATTTCCAAAGAATTCATGCTGCCTTCCAACATTTCTATCACTCTACTCATTGTAGGTCGATTATTTGGAAATGTTTGAATGCACCATAAACCCACTATGGTTATTCTCTTTGCAATCTCATTTTCTTCCGTGGTCATAACCTCATCTGTTCTTAAATCATTGTCCAACTCAAGCCTCTTGTATGCCAAATGCGGGAAGTATATCTCACTTGTGTGACTGGCTTCAGCATCAATGTTCTTCCTCCCTCCTACCATTTCTAGCAACATCATCCCATAGCTATAAACATCAGACTTATGTGAAACTCCACCGAAACGTCTATTCCACATTTCTGGTGCTAAATACCCCATTGTCCCTCTAGTATCTGACATGGAAATAATACTCTCTTTTCTGGGACAGAGCTTTGCTAGCCCAAAATCTGATATCTTGGGGCAAAAATTCTCATCCAAAAGAATATTATGTGGTTTTATGTCAAAATGTAGAATTCGAGTGTTGCATCCCCTATGCAAGTACTCCAACCCTCGAGCAATCCCTATTGAGATTTGACACAAATTCTCCCAACTCAAAGATACAATGGTTTGTGACCCTTTTTTGTAAATAAACTTTTCAAGGGAACCATTGTCCATAAACTCATAGATGAGAGCTTTTTTGCGGCCTTCCAAACAAAATCCAAGAAGGGTCACAATGTTAACATGAGAGGTTCTACTGATGGTAGCAACCTCATTGATAAATTCTTCACCATTTCCTTTGGATGAGTTCAATAATTTTACAGCCACAGGACAACCACTGACTAGCTGTCCTTTGTATACGGCACCAAAACCCCCTTGACCCAGTTTAACTTTGAAGGAATTGGTCATTTTCTTGACTTCTGAAAATTTGTATCTTTTTTGTGCTACAGCTCCTTTATTTTTTAAGAATGCTTCAATGTCTTGATCACTCTTTGTGGTCGAACAAAGTTTGATTGGTTGGGTTAATAACTTGTATCTAAAGCAACAAATTATGATGCATATCATGAATCCTCCCATTACAGCACTTGCAACCCCTGTTAGCAGATATAATAGGAGAGTTAAGAGTTAAGAAACAATATATATCCTTTCATTTTGGAAAATTATTTTCATTAGTTTAATGTGTCCGGAAATCTAAACCTAAATATATAAGAGGTATAGCAAAACTTGAAAGTTATTGTTATGATAAAATCCCTTCTAAACCTCCACCAAATGCTCAGTTATGAATGCTTGGAAAAGTTGAATAACAAAACTGTTAGACATAAGTCATTTTAAGTACTGTCATTCAACAACTTAAATTTTTAAGATAGTTTAGGACATGCATATTGCATGGTAAATGCCAAGATATGTAAGCATGCAAGGCATTTATCAGTGTCTAACCGCTGGTCTAAATTTCAATCCTTGTAGCCCCTTCCTTCTAAATAAAAGTGAAAATTTATAAGGTAGGCTGAGTTTGTGCATTATGTGTCCATTTACACTATAAATCATCCATATGCTTTAGCCAGTTGCGTAAGCTTTCGGAATGGTTGGTTCAAAAAACAGACTTAATTTCATTGAAATTTCACTAATGATAATTTTAAAGGTTAGAATAAGCATCCAGTTCAGTGCATATTGTGCAACTCGGGAGAGTACAACAGGACTAAACCTGATACCAAGAAAAAATTTGAGACCTAACTCAACCTTAAAAGTTAACTCATAAGGTGAGGGTTATCCTCACCTTATATGCTCTTGACACTATCTTTAGTCAATGTGAGACTTGGGATTTTTTTTTTCCAATTATTTACATATATGTAAGTTTTTATTTTGGATTCATCAACAAAAGCAGATCAAGACATGGTTTAAGATGGCCTCTAATTGTTCTTTCATTGGAGACGGATTACAGATTTGTCATATATAAATGTAAAGCACAAAATTGTGAAACAGGAAATATAGAAAGGATGATAGATCTTTAATTTACCTATAACGACTTTCCTTTTCCAAAATTGGTGGTTACCTGCGACGACAGTAAGTAGTGAGAGCAAAGAGGAGTTGATAAAGTAAAGTGACTTAATTCTTTAAGGAAAGATAGGTAGAAAAAATCTTAATCGTAGCAATTGCTTGACATTGAAAGGGGAATGACAAATATTTCCTATATAATATCATTTCACTTATCATATCTCTTGCAACCTTCCAGCCTCTTGTATCATAAAATTTTAGTTGCGACTAAAGAAGTAGATGAAAGGGATTCATTTAACCACATAGAATTTTAATTTGTACAGGTCAAATACCATGTCTAGACAGTACTCTAGGAAATGGTGTTGCTCTTTTACCTACTAGTGTGGATGTAAATTATTTGGCTTTTCAAAAGTATATCCGATATTATCATTATGAGAACTTAATCAAAATTAGAGAAATAATAATAAATATTTGAAGAATGATAAAACTGACCTGATGCTCGTATTAGTATTGATTGTGTTGATGGTGATGAAAATGTTGGTACCCGTGCCGGTGATAGAGTTGGCGATAAAGAAGTTGATGGTGGTGGTGATAAAAATGTTGATGGTGTTGGTTGTATTGATATAGATGGCGGCGATGTTGATTGTCGTGGTCTTGATTGTGATGATGGTGAGACAACTGTTACATTTGCAGTTGCCGTTGCCGTTGCTGTTCCTGGTCCTGTTGTTGTTACTGTTGCTCTTGCTCTTGCTGTTGCTGGTGGTTGTATTAAAAAATTAGTAATACATGGGTAAATTTTCTTCTACAACGAATATTTTTTTAGTAAAATTATATTTTTGGTCTTTCAATTTTTCTCCAATTTCGATTTTGATCCCCCTTTAAAATTATTGTCGAATTTTGTTTTACTATTTTATCCAATCACACAATTTTAGTCCCCAATCCAGAATTGGATATTAACTGTCACAAAGAAATGTTGACTGTCACGTGTCATGTTCTTATTGGATGATAATTGTCACATGTCATGTTCTGATTGACCAATGACAACAACAATACATTTCATCTTCCATGGATTCGACATCCAATAAGAACATGACACATGATAGTCAACATTCTTTTGTAATAGTTAATATTCAATTCTAGATTGGGGGTTCAAGATTGTATGATTGGATAAAATAAGAGGATAAAATTTGTAAATAATTTTAAAGAGGGACCAAAATTAAAATTAGAGATAAATTGAGGATTAAAAATATAATTTAACTTTTTTTTTTATAACCCGGAGATGTAATCTCCCTCCTCCGGATCGGCCCATTTCTTGGAATAAAGTGAGACCTCCGGTTGTCACTCTACCCCAAATTGAAGATTGAATCCCAAACCTTGATTAAAGGGATAGCAAATTACCTGTGTTAATAACTTTTGATTTTACCACTAATTTTTAAAGATATACATATAAAATTATATTTACAAAATAATTAGAATTAAGTGAAATGTAGGATTTAATTTTAATGATATTAGATACTAGGGAATCACGAGTTTAATAAATTATTTAAATTTCAATTGTTCAATTAAAAATAATAAAATTTTATGCTAAATGCTAATCAGTTAATTAGAAATTTAGAATCTTACATGCATTAATTTACTGTGAAAAATTTAATCCCCATGACAATTTAATATGAAAGACTCAAAAACTTGAATGAATAATTTTTTATATTGTTTTTTTAATGGAAAAGGGACATTTTAAGGATTCAGATATCCAATCCATTACTTTGAATTACACTAAGCTTTCTACAATCAACTATATACTAATTTAGATTATAAAATTTGAACATATTATGTTGTTATATATGTAGATTTTAAATCAGATAGAATTAGTATAACCAAAGAGCTGTTTTGCTCAAGCAAGCCAAACAATTATATGCCTAGGAAAATGGGTTTGTTCTTTCACACCAGTGAACTTAAGAGAAATTTTTGGGTTGGCACTTTCTTTTTGCAAGTATCCTCATTAAAACTAAGCTAGAGTGGCAAGCGGGAAATGGGATAATTATTGAGTTTTGGCATGATAAATTGGTGTGTGAGAATTGGATTAATGTCTCCAAGACGTGGCTAATATATAAATTCCTTCCGTACTTGATCCTTAATAAAATTCATGTGTTGACTCATTTGTGTATAGCGGTTATGTTTATTGTTTTGAAAATTAATACATTAAAAAAAAGTAACAATTTAATTTAAAATGACGTGAAAACTACTTTACACACTTGTCTTATCACATGGATGAGTGTGAATAGTGTAGGCTATATTTGTTAACCGAGATGGAAAGATTTTAACCATTGTATCAAATTATCAAGGATATTTAATTTGATATTTGTAGATTAAATAAATAATTTTCATATTACAAAAGATGAAATTGCCAATAGACTACTACATGTACTAAAATGACCATTTATTCTTACAAGAAAGAAAAATCCATACCTGTTACATTTTCCTCAAGTGATCGTAGCACGTTGGGAGAATCATCGCTATTACTTGCTGTTAAGCGTGTGTCACAGCTACTATTGCAATCTGTTTACAATATTTTTTTGGTTAACAATCAATTTTTATATATACTGAATTTAAGAATAAATAATATATGATGATAGTAGTGTAAATATATTTATATTATTATCCAATTACTACTGTGTATGATAATTTATTCATTTTTAAAATAATTATGTTAAAAGTATTTAAAAAATAATGTATAATTATTTAATAGTGCAAAATATGTTACATGGACACTACATGCTCTTTTAAACTTTAAATCTAAATATTTTTTTTGAGAGTCAAAATTATAAGATTTATTCTTGTTTTATATTAAACATCTCCTTTTTATTTATTTTAACATTATTATTTAAATCGTAATGTATATTTCTTCTCCTAAAGTATAGTACATCTAAACATGCTTAATTTTTATTTATTATCATTGTAATAAAAAGAAATTATGTCGACATCTAATACAAAATAATGATTGATATAATAAGATATTTATTAAAAAAATTAACAATTTATTACAAACACAGATTGAATAACAAATTCATATAATATTTTCTCAAACAATAAACATTAAATGTGGGTAGTTAGAATCAAGCAAATTAAAATCAAACAAAATAGCATACTTTTCCTATCATTGTACGCCATGAAGACATAATCGAGTTTAGTGGGACGCCCCTTACTGTCTTTGTCGACAATTTTTTCTCTTGTCTTGCTCTAGTTTGAGTGTTACGAGGGCCTTAATATATATATATATATATATATATATATATATATATATATATATATATATATATAAAGCTTAACTATGAGAAAACCAAATATAAAAATAAAAACTTAACTGCATGTATATGTTAAGTTAGATAAACATTTCTATAAACACTTGAGAGAGAAGAAAATAATTTTTTTTTTTCATAAATTAGCATTAGTTAATATGCAGAAGCTTGCTCTCATATTAACTATGATTTATATGCAAGAAATTCATTTCATTTGTTTATTTATTATTTTCATCTCGAGAAGTTTATTTAAAAAAGTTAAATTATATGTTATTACAAAGGAATACGTACCCTTAAACACAGATGAAATGTTTAAATTGACATCACTGCTACTTGCAAGAAGAAGTGTGGCCGTTGGGCAGAAGAGGAAGAGAAGGAGAGTGCGGAACATGTGGAAAGACGACGAGTTTCAACGCATACAAAATGATAAAGTTGAGCTAAGTGTCGCAGGAAATATATATATATATATATATATATATATATATATATATATATATATATATATATATATATATATATATATATATATATATAAATTATAAAAAGAAATAAATAAAAAAATCATATAAAAATTATAATTATTTTTTCATTATAGTGCTTACTTATTTTGTTTTTATTTTAGGTTATAAAGATAAGTCTAACTTAAACTTTGTCCTCCTCTGATGGTCCGTATAAGTCTCGGGTGTTGACTTGCGTACATACTGTATCATCAGTTTTTTCTTTCTTTTTTGTTGCATTCAATTCATTGTTACTACTCATTCACATTGGATTATTGCTTGCAGGGTAATTAATGGCACAATAACCGATCCATTAATTGCTTCCTCCCCTCTTTTATCTGATTGAGCAAATTCCACATAATCGTGTCTTTATGGTAATTAGCTTCATCTCTACTACATTAGAGTATTGATTGGTGCCATGCATTGTTGCCTCCTTGAATTTCGGCCTCATCATTCTCAGTTGTCAGCTCTAAAGCTCAATTAATCCACCATTTGCGGATGCCATCATCCTCCTTCCTCTCAAAATGCTGTGGACTAAATTTATCTGAATCTCCCAAGTTTCTCTCCTATTTAAAATTTATCAAACCTGTTGCTTCATAAATATGAATTAATAAAAAATTGAGTCATAGTTACGTTTGTTAACCTGACTTGGAACATCTTCAACATTCTTTATCAAGTTGTTTATTTTTAGACACCCATGTTTGATTTTTTTTTTTTTTTTACCATCAGAAGTAATCTATGTGTTATATTGAATTCCTTAAAATTAAGCACTGTTTGCTTATATAAGTAGCTATTGCTTATGAATAAAAAATATTTTCTTATCATTTAAGAGAATAATTTAAGAGTTTTACTTAAAATTATACCATGCATTAAAACAAAATATATATGAAGTGACATTAAATTACTTAAATTACAGAAGATGCTCTAAGAGAAAAACTTGAGTCATTAGTCGTTGATTGCACATTTCAACTCTTAATTAGGTGGTTTCTTCTTGACAGCTCATACACAAGGTCTACATTTGGTGGTGTCAATAAGAAAATTAATTAAATATAAGCAAAAATTAATTTTATTAATTCAAATAATAGTTTGAAAGAAACTAAAAAAATATTTTATTTATTTATTTAATAGAAAATAAAATAGAATTCTTTTTTATAAAATAAATAAATAAATAGAGTAAATAATAGGCTTAGAATACCCTAATTATAAATAGAGAGCTCATGTTTCAGACGATACATCTCTATGCTTTCTCTTCCTCTCAAATTTTATTTTCCCTTCTTTCTCTCTCAAAACCCTCTCTTTTTTCCGCATACACTTAAATATGTCTCAGTGAAATGACGATCTAAGACTTGTTAACTGTTGGACTGACGTGAAATTTGAACACGAGGTTCAAAATTTATTTCCACACACATCCATTGTTGGCATTTTAAAGATAATGTCTACGGTGAAAGAAATTTCTCTCGCACTGAGTTTTCTCTTTTCTCGCATACACTCAAATTTGTACCAGTAAAACTACGATCCCAAACTTCTTAATCGTTGTGAATTTTGAACATCACCTTTGCAACTCATTTTTGCATAGTCTCACCATTGGGACTTGTGAAATAATGTTTCTGCAAAGATAAATTAGTCTCACAAATTGATAGTGAAATAGAGGCTACAATCTCTTCCCCTTCTTTCTAACACCTGAAACCCTAATAAAGCAAACTAGGGAAAAGCTTGAGGAATTTTAGGAAACTATTAGAGACACTGCTATCACTGTAGAACTACACACATAAACCCTCTTAGAGGTAATGGATGAATTCATCGCAATTGGGGATAGAATGAACATAAATAAGGATCCTTAGAAGATTAAATTAAGGCTTATTTTAGGATGTTTATTGAATTATAATTTTCCTTTACAATTATAAATACAATATTGTTTTGTTTGGCGGACTAATTGATGTCCTGATGCAAATTGGTTGATAAAATTGAGTGTTCTTGTTGTTTTCGTATTTTTGAACTATGATTTTGATTCATTTATTTTAATATGATAGTGAAAAATTGTTTGAGGGATTTTAGTCTCCATGTTGTGAAAAACATTTTTGTATAAATTTTTATATTGAGATTATGAAATGGTGATTCAAATTGTGAGTAAGTGACAAATTGAACTTGTGATGAATGGTGAGATACATGTGTATTGAAATTTTGTATGTATTGAGTTATGATTTATGAACTGTACAATCACACAATTATAAGACCCTCTAAGGGCGACGAGTTTTTGCGCGATGACTATTGTGATGGAATCCACTATAGGAATCTGATGAGTTGAATCACTTTGAGGCTCAACAAGTTAAAATGATTTTTGAAAACAATTGAGCAGTTGCGTGTATTGCATAATTCATACGTGAAGTGTATATCATTCATGAGGTGTGATAACATGCTACTTTGGGATTATACCATTGTGATTGAGGCTAAGGTAAATTGAGTATGTATTGACTTGTAATATATGTGTGCATTGAGTTGTGAGCTATGAATCATATAATCACACGAGTATAAGACCCTTTAAGGGCGACGAGTTAATGTGCAATGAATATTGTAATGGAAACTACTATGGGGACCCGACAAGTTTAATCACAAGCGCGACAAGATAAAATTATTTTGAAAACAATTGAGGAGTTGTGTATTTTGTACAATTCATAGATAGAGTTTATGTGCTAAAATATTTTCTGGGTTGGACCTGAATTAGGAGGGAGAGGCCTTGAAGGACTTTTCGGAGTTTATGTCTTCGGGGTAAATACACCCGGTTTGAGTGCTCCTTTAAGCATGTGTCGATCCCACATGATTGGAACATTCTCGTAAAACAGCGTGATCCTAATTGGTCTCCCTATGATTTTACCTAGTAAGAGTGACCTGCCTTACTAGTGTGTGCTTTGTCTTGTCATATACTTCTAGGTGCCCAACGAGGTTTTTCACTGACATGGTACCACATTGCATATAGGATTGAATCTTAGTGTATCTTTTGCATAACGCTTGTGCATTGATCGATATTGATTGATTTAGTGATATTGTGTTTTGATCCTTGAGTATGTGAATATCGTGAAAATGAATGAGACGTGTTGTGTTATGATGTGATGTTATGCGACAAAGTGGTGGAATGACGTGAACTATGTTTAAGTAAGTTGTATTTCGTTTATATGATATGTATTTCATTTATGTTTACATGTCTTATTTCTCTCTATTAATTAGGAATGTGATAACTCATTTCCTGTGTGTTGTTTGTGTTTGGATCCTGTGATGATCTCAAACTTTGTATTCGTGACAGATGACTAGGTGAATTACTTTAAGGAACCTTGTGTTAAAGGACGTCGGGATACAATGTTCTAATATGATATGACATTGGGGTATGAGTTTTGTTTAATTACATGATGTTTTGAGCAAAAATAATATTTCTGATAAATTTTATTTGGTAATAGTGAAATGAATGTGAGTCTTTTATCCTTTTGAAATGCTTTTATTTAAATGTGTTCTAAAATTTTATAATTAATCCTAATTTCTTGTTCCTTTTATTATTAGTACATATATGTGGGGGGTAAAAGGTATCACATTCTCTGAATTTTTTCTCCAGTTATTCATGATTTGGTGTTTCTGTTCTCAGGTGTCCCTATATATAAGGATGATTCATACCTCTGAATTCATACAACTGGCTAAAAAAATTTGAACATTGACTTTAG
The DNA here is from genome assembly GCF_000004515.6 of Glycine max. Taxonomy (NCBI): domain Eukaryota; kingdom Viridiplantae; phylum Streptophyta; class Magnoliopsida; order Fabales; family Fabaceae; genus Glycine; species Glycine max. The sequence continues at coordinate 8,784,438 of NC_038243.2, read as the reverse complement.
TTTTAGCAACGTTTCCTGAAATCTTCCTTTATAATCCTTTATATATTACTAAACATGTTCTATGAATTAATGTTGTTGTGCTTTGATGTGTCATTATTTTCTCCTATTTCTTAACTATTTTTGTCACCTTTTTAATTACTGATTAGCCTTAATTGTCAAATTAATAATGCAATTTTATCATTTGGGCCTAATTGACTAATTTTGTGTTTTTAATTTAATTTCAGGAGAATTATAAGAAATTGGGCTTGAATCCGGAATTGAGTTTGGACTTGAAGAGAGCAGACAATTTTATTTTTATCAAATCTTATCTTATCCAGATTTTATTTCATCTAGATTTTATTTCATCCAATCTTATCTTATCTTGTCCAGATTTTATTTTATGGGCTTGGACTTAAAACAAATTTGTAAGCTTTGGGGCTGAGGACCTATATAGCAGCACCATGGTTTTAGTTTAGAGAGTTTTTGAAGAGGAGAATAATTCTAGGATTTTAGAATTCTAGTTTTTACTGTTCATGCGCACTGTTCACGTAGAATAAAATTCATTTTTTGCAATTTCGTTTCTGCTTCAATCTACAATTTCATTTTCACTGATTAATGGAAGGCTAAGTCTCCAACATTGTTTTCTCTTGAGGATCAAGCACAACTCTCTTTGAGGTTTTGTTATTACTATTGAATTCTGATCAGTTTTTCCTCTTCACCAATTACTCTATATTTGTTGCTATTAATCCATGCATACTTAGTGTTTGATTAATTGTCTCTGCGCTTAATTTACGTTCATGCTTAATGATCAGTTTCGTTCATGATTAATTGGTGTATGTGTTGCTTAATCAGATAATGGCAACCTTATCTTAATTTTCGCTTAGTAATTTAATTTAGGGTTGGATTAAGTGGTTGAACTGGTTAGGGATAAATCCTCGTAATCTAGGATAAGAGACTTGCTTGTGAATCAAGAGGGAACAACATGTTTAAATTCTGTTATTTTCTAATTAAATTTTGCTTGTTGTTTAATTTACAAAAACAAACAACCCCCCCCCCCAATTCGTTACTTTTTTATCACTATCTGTTATGAACGTTTGGTTGATCATTGCTCGTTGGGAGACGACCTAGGATGACTTCCTAGATACTGCATTTTTAATGTTTATTTGATTCGGGTACGGCCTCGATCATGCTTCACTATAAATTATTTCTAAATTTGATATTAAGCAATGGATTTTGAACCAACAATTGAAGATGAATCATCTCTTTGTATCGGGACTTAACCAATCAACATTCTTCTTTGGTAAATTCAAAATGAGCACTAACTGAAAATGAAATAAGAGTGTGAGAGAATAGAACCAATGCTAAAGTCATTTGTGTCGTTCTGATCCAAACAATCAACCAATGAGACTCACAAGCCAATTTATGTCTAATCTTTTATTAGGAAAGACACAAATGCTTCCTCTGTCATAAATTTTAACAATTGCACGGATGAAACGATGTAGAAAAAGATATGATAACTGAAATATGATGGTGTCATATTTGTAATTCCTCTTCCAAAGTTAAGTTATTGAAAAAATTAGAATGTTTTCTTGTAAAGAGTGATTCATTTTACAGTATAATTTGGAAAGTTTACCAAAAACACAACAGATTGGAATTAATTTCAAGGAATGGAAGATTCTGGTACTGAGCTAGTGGGAGAAGAAATCAAAGGTTTTGGAAGAATTTCTAGGGAACTCATGTTCCCTTCCAACATATCTATCACTACTTATTGTAGGTCTACCATTTGGAAACATTTGAGTGAACAAAAAACCCACTATTTCCAATCTCTTTGCAATCTCATTTCTTCTATGGTCATCACCATGCCTGGTCTCAAATCATTGTCCAAGTCAAGTTTGTTGTATGCCCAGTGTGGGAAGTATATCTCACTTGTATGACTAGTTTCAAAATTAATGTTCTTCCTCCCTCAACCATTTCTAACAACATCATTTCATAGCTATAAACATCATATATATGTGAAACTCCTCCAATATGTCTACTCTATATTTTTGGAGCTACGTACCTCTTTGTTCCTCTAGCATTTGACATGGCTATAATGCTTTCATTCCTAGGACAGAGTTTAGCTAACTCAAAATCAAATATCTTGAGAAAGGAATTTTCATCCAAATGAATGTTGTGTGGTTTTATATCAAAGTGTAAAATTCAAGTGTTGGCCTATACAAGTATTCTAATCCTCGAACTATGCTCTTTGCAATTTGATATCACTACTAAAAAAAATCATTTTTTAAGACGCATATTCTAGAACTATCTTAGAATGTGACTCGATAACATTTTTGTAATTAACGCCAATACAACTATGACGGTCCATGACACCCGACTTTATAGGTAGGACGCGATGGCATTTTCATAATTTGAAGACTTCATTCTACGACGGGTGTCAGCAGAAAACCGTCTTTGTTAATTTAGAAAAAAAAGTTGTATGTATAATAAATGTTTTTTGTTTTTGACAAAAAATATTTTGTGTTTGTTAGCATTTGAACATAGCCTACGCGTTTTGAACCCAAAGACGAAGCTGACAACCTCAAAGCTGAGATTGTGTGTTGTGTCATCCCACCATGTGTCGTCAATGACATCCTGGCCATGCCACCCCGCTGAAGTCAGACCTAAACCCTAAACAAGCATCCCGTGCCACGTATGCCCCGTCGTGCCCTACCCCGCTGTTGAAGGTGTGTGCTCTTTTTAATTTTTGGCTTTAACCTTGTACCTTGATGAAGTGTGCACATGTTTGTTACTATTAGTATTGTTTGTTTGCTATAAGCAGTGAACTTAGTTAATGGTTGCTTGTATTTTCATACCCAACACCTATATAGTTAGATCGTTGGTAGGTTTTTCAAAGAAATTGATTTCTGACCAAGACTAATGGTGACATGTAGTTTAATCTCACCTAGTGAGATTAAATTATTTTTTTATAAAATGAAATGTAGAAAATAACAAGTATATAGCATGAAGAGTTCTTAACCAAATGGCAAACTTGTATAAAGGTAGGATACAAATACATTGATAAGAAATTGATTAGGTGAGAACCATGTCAGTAAGATAACAACACAGACTGCAAGGCTTTGATACAAGATATTGTGGTTTATCTCTTAGTCCATTCATGGATATGTTTTTTGCTTTTGGATGCATAAGAGATATTAGAGTTGATGGTTGTTGCATAGGTTTGTCCAAAAACTACATTCTAAGTGAAAGATACTCAGATTCATTCCCTTAAATTGAGTTTCAATATAGTGTCAGGCCTATCACATTTGCTTTTGGATATTCCATTTCCAATTACACAAAGACCACAACCATTTAGCAAGAACCTAAGAACTTTAGTTGAATAAACGATAAATAGTTCAACAAATATGTGATGGAGTTAAAATGATGGACCTCTAGGGCCTCGTTTTCATTGATAGTCTCCAGACACTCCTCAGCAAGCCTCCGGAGCCTCTGTTTGAGGTTGCAATCTTTTTAATAAGACTTTTATGTTTTTCACGTAGCTCTTTAATTTCTTTTTGCCAATAAATAAAAGATGAAAATGTCAGTTGTTTTTGGATAGAAGCCAAACCAAATTTACAAGAGATGTAATAAAATTCAGTAAGAAGCACGAGTAAAAATTGACAACTTGAGTATGAAATATATCATTTGGCTTTTAGGCAAGCCATATTTGTGTGTTACAAAACAAGGTATAGGTTGGTTTGAGAATATATTATAAGTTTATGACAATGAATTTATTAGCTTAGAAAAATTAGACCCTGCATTTTTGTTTACAAATTTTCATTGCTACAGTTAGAAGTAATAGCTTATCCTATGAGACAAATTATTAGGCAAACAAGTAGTAATGTGTCTTGCTATTTTAGGAAAAATAGTAATAATATTAAAATGACATGGGTTCCAAAGACCCAAGAAAGTTTGGGTACCTAAGTCATAAATATGATTATATAGGATTCTTTGAAGAAAAGTTGGTACATTGATAGCAGATGCTCTAAACACATGATGAGAGATGCATAAAAATTCACTCATATTTCTTCCAAGAATAGTGGACATGTGACTTATGGCGACAACAAAAAAGGTAGAATTTTTGGAGTAAGAAAAATAGGTATGAATTCATCTACTTCCATTGAAAATGTTTTACTTGTTGATGGTCTAAAACATAGTCCACTAAGTGTTAGTCAATTATGTGATAAAGACTTTCTAGTATCATTTGACTCTCATAATTGTGTTATTGAAAATAAACATGATAAAAATATAAAACATATAGGTTATAGAACTAATAATGTATACATGATAAATTTAGATAAAATATCAAATCATGCTCAATATTTTCTTAGTAAAAATGATGATTCTTGGTTATGGCATAGAACAATTGCTCATATAAACATGGAACATTTAAATAAAATATTTTCTAAGGATTTAGTTATTGGTTTACCAAAACTCAAATTTTTAAAAAATAGATTATGTGATGCATGTCAAAAAGGAAAACAACTAAGGGTTTCCTTCAAATCAAAGAATATTATTTCTACAACTCAACCCCTACAACTTTTACATATGGATCTTTTTGGTCCCTCTAGAACTATGAGTTTTGGAGGAAATTACTACACTCTGGTTATAGTTTATGATTATTAAAGATTCACATGGACATTATTTCTCACTCATAATAGAGATACTTTTCATGCTTTTAAGAAACTTGCTAAAATCATTCAAAATAAGAAAAGTCTCAAAATTGCAACTATTAGGAGTGATCATGGAGTAGAATTTGAAAATAAGGATTTTGAATCATTTTGTGATGAAAATGACATTGAACACAATTTTTCTACACCTAGAACCCCTCAACAAAATGGAGTAGTTGAGAGGAAAAATAGATCTTTAGAAGAAATAGTCAAAACTTTTCTTAATGATACAAACCTTCCTAAATACTTTTGGGCTAAAGTTGTAAATACTGCATGCTATATAATGAATAGAGCTTTAATAAGATAAATCTTGAAGAAAACTCCATGTGAATTGTATAACACAAGAAAATTGAACATTTCTCATCTTCTTGTGTTTGGATGTAAGTGTTTTGTGCTAAACAACGGGAAAGACAACTTAGGTAAGTTTGATGCAAAATTTGATGAAGGTATATTCCTTGGCTATTCCTTGAACAGTAAAGCTTTTAGAATTTATTACAAAATAACTATGATTATTTAAGAATCTATCCATGTTGTCTTTGATGAGACTAACCCTATAAGACCAAGAAAGGAAACTCTTGATGATATTACAGATTATTTAGATGACATGCATATCCATAAGGAAAAACATAAAGGTAAAGGAAATGAAAATGATGAAGACTTTCAATTTGATGAAACTAAAACAAGTACAAATCTTCCAAGAGAGTGGAGAAATTCAAGATACCATCCTCTTGATAATATCATCGGTTACATATCAAAAGGGGTAACAACTAGATACTCTCTCAACGATGCATGCAATAGTATGACTTCTGTTTCTTTAATTGAACCTAGAAATTTAAAAGAAGCCATAATTGATGAACACTGGATTATTGTTATGCAAGAAGAGTTAAATCAATTTGAAAGAAATAAAGTTTGGGAATTAGTTGACAAACCAGATAATCATCCAGTTATAGGAACTAAATGGGTATTCAAAAACAAATTGGATGAACATGGAATAGTAATTAGAAATAAGGCTAGGCTAGTGGCCAAAGGATATAATCAAGAAGAAGTAATAGATTATGAGGAAACCTATGCTCCAATAGCCAAATTAGAAGTCATTAGAATGTTATTAGCTTTTGCATCCATAATGGATTTTAAACTTTATCAAATGGATGTTAAAAGTGCTTTTTTAAATGGTTTCATCTAAGAAGAATATATGTGGATCAACCTCCTGGTTTTGAAAACTCAGAAAAGCCTAATTATGTCTTTAAATTGAAAAAGGCTCCATATGATTTAAAACAAGCCCCTAAGGCTTGATATGAACGTCTAAGAAAATTTCTTTTAGAAAATGGCTTTTCAAGAGGAAAGGTTGATACCACCCTTTTTATCAAAAGAAAATTGAATGATATTCTCTTGGTACAAATATATGTTGATGATATAATCTTTGGGTCAACTAATGATTCTCTTTGCAAAGAATTCTCTCAAGATATGCAAAATGAATTTGAAATGTCAATGATGGGTGAGTTAAATTTCTTCCTTGGACTGCAAATAAGTCAAAATATTGCAAAGAATTAATTAACAGGTTTGAGACCGAAAATGCTAAACACATGGCCACTCCTATGAGCACTGCTTGCTATCTGGATAAAGATGAAATTGGTCAGTCAAGAGACATAAGGAAATATAGAGGCATAATCGGACCTCTTCTTTATTTATTTGCAAGTAGACCTGATATAATATTCAGTATTTGTATGTGTGCAAGATATCAAGAAAATCCCAAAGAATCCCACCTTAGTGTAGTTTAAAGAATAATGAGATACTTATTAAGCACTATAAATCTAGGATTAATGTATCCTAAGAATTCCTCGAATAACCTAATAGGATACTCTAATTTTGATTTTGCCGGATGCAAAACTGATAGAAAGAGCACTAGTGGAACATGTCATTTTATTGGTTCTGCTCTAGTATCATGGCATAATAAAAAACAAAATAGTGTTGCCTTATCCACTAGTGAGGTAGAATATATTTCTGCTGGAAGTTGTTGTGCACAAATACTTTGGATAAAACAACAAATTTCTGACTATGGATTAATACTTGATCATATTCCCATTCGGTGTGATAACACAAGTGCAATCAATCAATCTATCTAAAAATCCTATTCTGCACTCTAAAACAAAGCATATTGAAATAAGGCATCATTTATTGAGATATCATGTTCAAAAAGGGGATTGTGTGCTAGAATTTATTGACACAAAGAATCAGTTAGCTGACATTTTTACAAAACCTCTCCCCAAAGAAAATTTCTTTTCTATTAGAAGAGAATTAGGAATCATAGACCTAAATAACTTGTCTTTTATGGCTGTTAAGCATTCTTACTTATGATGATTGTTACCTTGATTAAGAAAAATGATTATGTTTGATAGCTATCTTTAATGATTAATTATGATTGTTACCTTGATTAAGCATCCACTTGAGATGTTTCACTATCTCTGTAAATCCTCTACAGACTTTGAACACACCTTGGGATCCTTCACCCTTGTGTTCAAGATTCTTCAAGAGACAACTCACCTCTTGATTAAAATTCTGACAATCCAAGAGACAACCAGTCTCTTGATTACAACTGACCTTCTGAGATAAACAGAAAGATTTCCCTTCTTTAGAATAGATGATACAAATTGAAAATCTTATAGGAGTTTCTCTCTTTTAGAGATGATAATACAACTTGAAATTCCTAGATGAATTCTCAATACATTTGCAAGTGTTTATCCAAGAGTTATTGAGAGAACATTCATGACAATTAAATTCTCTTTTAATATTTCTAAATACACCTCCTTAAATCCCATACTACGTACTAACTACTACCCAACAACTAACCAAATTAATATTCCCCTAAAATACCAAATGAAACTAATGTATATACAAAATGAAATAAAATCACAAAAAAATATAGTACTTATTATTTATATTGTTTAAATTAGATAAAATGTAGTAAATATTAATGAAAAATGTAATAAGTCTAGCTTTGTACTTCTTAGTTATCTATGTTTAGCAATAACTTTTAGTAGCATGTGGTTCCTGGCTTATAACTAGACTTGCATTAGATCCAATTTAATGTCCACAGCTGTGTTTGTTTTTCCCTCTGAAACATCCTTTAATGCCAATTTTCAATCTTTTGACCCAGTCAAATTTAACCTATGACTTACAATGTAAAAAAACTAAAACACTGCGTTTCAATGTCATATAAAATGGTATTTTTTTTTGAGCTAGATGGAGTAGGTTATTAATTTCAAGAAACTAAATGTATATATAAAATAAAAAATATAATACTCTCTTCTTGATGTCAAAATAATGACTGAAGAAGAAAAATTAAGTCTTAAAATAATTATTATTTTAATTTTTCAATTGTAACATTATTTTTTTTCCAATTAAATCTCATAAAATTAATGATGGATAAAAAAATTATAAAAATGAATTAATAACAATAATATTAATATTATAAAATTTGCATTCTCTTCTTTCATTTATTTATTAGTCTTTTTTAATTGTCTAAAAAAACCTAAAACGACCAATATTGTGAGACAAGGGAGTAATTATTATTTATATTTCTTAAATAAGATAAATGTAGTAATAAAGCTTAATGAATAATATTTCATTATATACAATATGTATCATCTTTGCTTTTTTTATTTTACCTTATAACAATATGTCTAGCTTTGTCCTCCTCAATTTTTGAACTAGACTTCCATTAGACCCAATGTCCACGGCTGTGAGAATGTAAAATCAAACACATTAATGTGGTGATGATCAAATAATTGAATGAAGGTACCAGGAATTTCTCTCCAGCTGTAATGAAGCCAAAAGAAGGTACCCCACTCTAGTTTTATTTTCTAGCTGGCCAGTTCAAATTAACAAATAGTAATATATATATATATATATATATATATATATATATATATATATATATATATATATATATATATATATATATATATATAAACCTGATGCAATTGAAATAGGGGTAATATCACATCAATATACAATAATAATATTTACAAATCTAGCACAGTATGGGTCTCCCTACCTTTAGATTTAACTAGTCCTTTGCTGTCTTATTATATATTATATATACTGAAAAAAACCAGTTTTTTTTTAAGGAATAAAACTAACTTCTGTTACAGTGAAACTAATATTCATGATTACCCAATTGCATTGTGTGGTAATACTTCAGAAGAAATTTGGTCGGTTAAGTCCCAATACAAAGAGATGCTTCATCTTCAATTCTTGGCTCAAAGTCTCTATATTGCATAAAAACGAATTTAGGCGTAACTTATATAGTGAGACGACAGTAACACCAATTCATAGAACATATATACTTGATAGTATTAAAATGGTTATAAAGGAAGATTTTAGGAAATGTTACTAAAATTCAAGGCTCATTAATTTTTACAGTTGTATGAATTCAGACGTATATGGTATCATAAATTTGTAGCCAGCAGTATATGGTATCATAAATTTGCATGAATTCAGACGTATATGGTATCATAAATTTGTAGCCAGCGGTACGAACCCAGACTTTCTGTTTAGTACAGTGCAGAGAAAGTGAAAGAGAAGAAAAAAGTTTGTAATTTAAATCGAAGGACAAGTAAATTATTTTTTTCAATTTTTATTTGTAAAAGTCAATCTGATAAAAGTTGTCAGTGTTTTTTCCTCTGTTTTTCTTTCCTCCCATGAAAATATACCAATAGAGAAAAGAAGAAAACTGAGAATCAAAAAAGCAAATCAATAATATACCTGAAGAGAAAATTAATTCAGTGATCGAGCGTGTTAATTTGCTTATTGTTATGGTCAGAGGGGTCTAACCGATCGAAGTGAAGCTCTAGAGAAGAAACCTCCTAAAATACTTGTAGGGGCCAATAAACGTAACTATCACTGAAACCTCCGAGATATTATTGAGTAAATTTCCGTTAGAAATATGAATTACTAGGACTTTTAATTTTTTTTATTATATTCTTTTGTTATCAAGCTCTGTTCTTGAAAGTATAATGAAATTTTAGGAGCTGAGTTGAATTCAATTATGGTGATTATGAAGACACTTTTGCTTGGAGGTCTCGTAATCACTGTCACAATAACAGGGCTGATTTCATCCCTAAATGTATAATTGACGTCTTTGATTTCATCATCATTGTATGAATGGCTGTACATGAAGTATACAAAATCCTTTTGACATTGGGGCATTGTGGCAAAATGATAATTTGTTGAATTATCTAATTTTTCTTAATATTTTAAAGATATCTTATGTCAATTTAAATTTTAACTCGTTTTGTCCTAAAAAAAATAAATGTTAGAACATTAGAAGGTGAGATATTTATTCATTTTCTTATATTTTTGGGCTCTTTTAGACAATAAAAAAAGAAAAGTTATAGCTCTTAGATAAAAAAAAATATCAAAAGAGCAGCCCAAAATAAAATATTAGATGTCTTGGGTTGTATTGTACTAGCTCCATGCACTTATATTAGGTAACACATGAATGAATTGACATGAATTTTTTTAACTAGTGATCTTGAATTCAAATTTTAAATATATAATTATTTTAAATATTCAAAGTAATTTTTTTTACCTATAATGATCATACTCAGCTTGAGCGCGGTTGCCTCGGTGGGGAAAAAAGCCGTTGTCTCTCCAAAAAAAAAATACTGCACATACACTTATCTGTACACAGATTAATTTCTTTACTCTATAAATTTTCTGCGAGTCTTTATCTAGTTTTCAATAAATTTTGAAACGAAAATTATCAGGGTCCTATCCTATGCTTTACTGACGTATTCATGTTCAATCACAAATCCAACTTATTGGTCATGTACCAATATAAAGGCTTGTACAATTCCAATACTGCTTGAAACTGAAAATTGGAATTAGGGTCTCTCCACAGAATATGTAGAACTCAAAATGTTAGAAATGGTTTGAACAGAGTTAGCCATTTTGATTTGATCCACTGCAAAAGATTTATCTAACTTAATTGTTTACTCAGTGGTTATTGGTCATTGGCACACATGGCATAGAGTTTACTCGATCAGTTGGCGGCCTTTTTCATCCTGTCCTCAGAGCCATGTATGAGATTGTACTTGCTTCCCAAATGATTGGAAAGTGCAAACAATTATGACTTTGATCCATCCATTTTACAGTATAACGTGGAAGATTTACAAAAAAAAATGAAGTGGAATTAAATTCAAGAAATAGAAGATTCTGGTAGGGATGTGGTAGGAGAAGAAAGCAAAGGTTTTGGTGGGATTTCAAGGGAATTGATGTTGACTTCCAACATATCTATCACTCTACTCATTGTAGGTCTATCATTTGGAAAGGTTTGGATGCACCATAGACCTACTATGGCCAATCTCTTTGCTATCTCATTTTCTTCTGGCGCAATCTCTTCTTCTAGTCTCAAATCACTACCCAACTTCAGCCTCTTAAATATCCAATGCGGGAAGTATATCTCACTCATGTTACTGGCTTCAGCATTAGTGTTCTTCCTCCCTCCTACCATTTCTAGAAGCATCATTCCGTAGCTATAAACATCAGACTTAAGTGAAACTCCTGCAAAATGTCTATTCAACACTTCTGGAGCAACATACCCCATTGTTCCTCTAGCATCTGACAAAGAAATAATGCTTTCATTTCTAGGACAGAGCTTGGCTAGCCCAAAATCTGATATCTTGGGGCAGAACTTCTCATCCAAAAGAATGTTATGTGGTTTTATGTCAAAATGCAAAATTCGAGTGTTGCATCCTATATGCAAGTATTCTAAGCCTCTAGCTATACCAATTGCAATTTCATATATAATGTCCCAACTCAAGGGTGCAATGGTTTCAGGTCCTTTTCTATAAATGAGCTTGTCAAGGGAACCATTGGGCATAAATTCATAGATGAGAACTCTCTTGCGGCCTTCCAAACTGAACCCAAGAAGAGTGACAACATTAATATGAGAAGTTCTACTAATGCTAGCAACCTCGTTCATAAATTCTTCACCATCTTTTTTTGATGCATTCAATATTTTTACAGCCACAGGAGCGCCATTGGGTAGCTTTCCTTTATAGACAGAGCCAAAACCACCTTGCCCCAGTTTTACTTTGAAGTTATTTGTCATTTTCTTGACATTTGACAATTTATATCTTTTTAGAGTTATAGCACCATGAACTTTCAGCAAAGCTTCAATATTTTTGTTACTATTTGTGTTCAACCCAAAATGTCCTTTCCAGGTTGGTAACTTGTACAAACAGAGAATCGTAATACATATCAAAAATCCTGCAATTGCTCCACCTGTAACGCCTGTTAGCAGATACAGTAGGAACATCAGTGAGCATTTGATATATTTTATTTCTATAAAATGACATGCAAGCTGGACAAAAATAATTATGGTATTTCCAAAGAAATTTATTTATTTCCTGACTAAAAATGAGAATCATGTTATGCATTTCTTAAGGTTAAGCTTGTATTTCGAAGTAGGTGATATATAGACGTTATTTTAAAATTATATTGTCTTAAATGGGGGCAAAAAAAAAAAAAAAACGAAAAAAAACTAGCACCAGGCTTCATCAAAGCTTGCTTATATATAGAATTGAGGACAATGTTTATTCCTTAAGATCAGAAGTATTGAAGATATGTTATAAATGTTAAAAGAGCCCGGTGGATGGGAAATATAAAGGGAAATTAGATTTTACCTATAACGAGTCTCCTCCGACTTTTTTTCCATTTATTGCCTGCAAGTGAGACCAAAGAAGGAGTCCGTTAGAAAATTGGTGAAAATGTTGTTGGAATGTTAAAACTTAGAACATTCGACTTTTTACAATCACTTAACTTTTGAAAGAGTTTACAAATATGGCATGATCATATTTCAGTCATCATATATTTTTCTACATTATTTTAACAGTGCAGTGGTAAAATTTAGGACAGGGAGAACGAATTTATGTTTTCAAACCTTGTGTCATTTCCTCAGTTTAATCAAGAGATACATACTTAGCATTTGTGTCATTTCCAGCTTCCTTATTTAATAGTTCACCCCTTATGTATTTTGTGTAATTTTTTTCTCCAAAAGTACCCTCATCCGAGGAAATTAGCTTTCAAAAGTGTCAAAATTATAACTCATTTCAGATATTAATTTCCGGACGAGTTAAAATTTTAACACTTCAGAAACTAATCTATGGATGACCAATCTCAAAATATTCCTTCAAAATGCATGCAAGGGTTTATCTGTCGGTTTGTAGATTCCACCATTACTGATGAACAGGAATTACATGGCACCTGAACTCTTAGCCCAATAAATCATTGACCTAAAGTGAAGATTGACATTTTATGTCGTGTCTTAACAACAATATCTAACTGAATCAATCTTTGTTCTTTGGTTTATCCTTCGTCTTCCACATGGGTCACCTTCTCTTTTCTCATTTTTCTTAGCCTTGTTGCATTATCTTTACTCTTAGGTTCACAAACCACAAATAAGACAACTCGCAAAATTGAAATCAAAAGAAAATCCTCGATTTGTAGCATACAACTTCATCCTTATTTAACACTCTTATGTGGTCACTGAACTTGTAGAGGTACAATTAGCATTGTTCAAGATTGAGAACGCCTCAGATTCACACTCTTGTGCCACCTCGTTACTACTTCCCACCTTCGCTTTCACCCTCAAGAGTGGCAAATCTGTTCCTCAAGAGTGGCAAATCTGTTGAAATTACTATAAATTTCTAGAATATTCTTAAATATAATATGTATGAAAATGGTAGAATATCCTAGAACTATAGTGTGTATGAATATGGTAGAACAATCTAGAACTATAATGTGTATGAATATGGTACAACAATCTAGAACTATAAGTGTATGTATAAGATAGAATAATCTAGAACTATCATGATACTAATCTATCATGAAAACTCTAGAAAGACCTAAAGTAGTGTAGAAACATTCACCACCATTGAGAGGTTGGTGACTTGAGCTTATAAATAGACAATTGGTATGTTGTAATTGATCATCCAAGAAATCAATGACATAACCTTCTTTCTAAAATAATTCTCTAAAACTATCAACTATCAACAGTGGTATCAGAGCTACGTTCGATCATACATTGGACATAGTTATATTGCCTACCTACCATTCCAAAATCCTCCCAACTACTTCAAAAGTTTCCTTTGTACTATTAATCCACTCCAATAATATTTTTTCTAAGCTATGGATAACACTACTCAATCGTCAACTATTTCTGTCCCTATCTTCAATGGTGAAAATTATGATTTCTGGCATGTTAAAATGAAAACATATTTTTCATCTCAAGATTTATGGGACATAGTAGAAGAAGGCTTCACCGTTCCCGCGGATACATCAGCTCTTAATTCATCTCAAGAAAAAGAGTTGAAGAAAAATAAACAGAAAAATTCAAAGGCGTTGTTTTCCTTGCAACAAGTGGTGACTGATCTAATTTTCCCAAGAATTATGGGAGCTAAGACTGCCAAAGAAGCGTGGAACACATTGCAGGAGGAGTTTCAAGGAAGTGTTAAGGTACGTGCCGTTAAACTTCAATCTCTAAGAAGAGATTTTGAACTATTGAAGAAGAAGGAGTCTGAGACAGTTAAAGATTACTATTCTAAAGTTAAAGAAATAGTTAATCAAATGTGAGCTTTTGGGGAAGATATTCTTGACAAGAAAATTATTCAGAAAATTCTAATTACTATGCCCCAAAAGTTTGACCCAATCGTGACAACGATTGAGGAAACCAAAGATCTGCCCACTCTATCAGAGACAGAACTTGTGAACTCTCTTGAAGCATATGAGCAAAGACTGTATAGGCATAAAGAAGATACACTTGAAAATGCCTTCTAGTCAAAGTTTAAATTTCAACCCCAAAACAAAGAAAATGGAGGAAAGAAAAATTATGGAGAAACTTCCAGAAGAAGAGAAGGTTCTAGGAATTTCCTTAAGAACAAAACAGATAAAAATCCTCCATGCAATATATGCAAAGGCAAGGCCACAGAAAGAAAAATTGTTGGTTCCGTAATATGCCACAATGCAACCATTGCTAGAAGTTCGGGCACGTAGAGAAAAATTGTTGCAACAAAAATAGGCATCAAGCTAATATCGCAGAGGAGCATGATCAAGAACAATGTATGTTCTATGCCACTCAAGACTCAATAAAAGAAAAGGGAGGAAGCTGGTACTTGGATAGTGGATGTAGCAATCACATGGCCAAGGATGAGACTATTTTCAAAAGCATTGACGAGTCTGTCAAAGTCAAAGTTCGACTGGGATATGGAAGTATGGTTGAATCAAAAGGCAAAGGCACTGTCATGGTGGAGACAGATAAAGGTACACGACTCATCCATGATGTCTTACTAGTTCCCAGCCTAAAAGAAAATCTTCTAAGCATTGGCCAAATGATGGAGAGAGACTACACACTTCACTTTGAAGGAGGTGTATGCAAAATCTTAGACAACAAAAATAAAAGGTCTGAGATAGCCCAAGTAAAGATGAATAAGAGAAATATAAGCTTCTCTCTAAATTTAAAATATGTAACAAACATTGCCATGAAGGTACAAGTTGATGATTCATGGCTATGGCATCGAAGAGTTGGCCACTTCAACACACATGCCTCGAAATTGTTACATGAGAAGAACATGATTAGAGATCTTCCAAGCATAAAGGAGAACAATGAAGTGTGTGAAGGATGTCTCCTTGGTAAGCAACATTGATTTCCTTTCTCAACAAGCAGAGCATGGAGAGTGAAAGATCTATTGGAGTTGATACATACGGATGTTTGTGGACCAATGAGGACGCCATCACATGAGAATAACAGGTACTTCATACTCTTCATTGATGACTTCTCTAGAATGACATGAGTATATTTTCTAAAAGAAAAATCAGAAGTCTTTGGAGTATTCAAAAAGTTCAAGGCCCTTGCTGAAAATCAAAGTGGAAAACAGATAAAAGTACTAAGAAGTGATCGCGACAAAGAGTACACCCTCGCGAGTTTGAAAGATTTTGCGAGGATGAAGGCATTGAGCGATAACTTACAGTCGCATAATCTTCTCAACAAAATAGAGTGTTTGAGAGAAAGAATCGCACAGTTATGGAAATGGCTAGATCGATGCTCAAGGAGAAGGGACTACCTAACACATTCTGGGCTGAAGTAGTCTACACTGCTGTTTACATACTCAACAGATGTCCAACTAAGTCTGTAAAAGACAAGACTCCAATTGAAGCTTGGAACTGGAAGAAGCCATCAGCAAAGCACCTAAGGGTCTTTGGATCTATATGCTACATTCATATTCCAGACGTGAAGAGGCACAAGCTTGAAGACAAGACTATATGAGGTATCTTCCTTGGGTATAGCATAATCTTTAAGGGCTACCGTGTCTACAACTTGCAAACTAAGAAACTCATCATCAGTCGAGATGTTGAAGTTGATGAGTACGCTTCTTGGAATTGGGATGAAGAAAAAGTGGAGAAGAACATTCTTATACCCGCTCAACTTCCTCAAGAAGAAGCTGAGGAAGAAGACCCAGGTGAACCACCTTCACCTCCACCACAACAAGATCAAGAAATATCATCACCAGAGTCTACTCCAAGACGAGTAAGATCTTTGGTGGACATATATGAAACCTGTAACTTGGCCATACTTGAACCTGGAAGCTTTGAAGAAGCGTCAAAGCAGGAAGTATAGGTCAAGGCAATGGAAGAAGAGATATAGATGATCGAGAAAAACAACACATGGGAGTTAGTAAATCGTTCCCATGGAAAAGATATCATTGGGGTTAAGTGGTTCTATAAGACAAAGCTCAACCCTGATGGCACCATACAGAAACACAAGGCAAGGCTAGTAGCTAAGGGTTACTCACAACAACCCGGAATTGACTACAATGAGACATTTACACCAGTAGCTCGTCTTGATACCATAAGAGCTCTAATAGCTCTTGCGTCACAAAAAGGATGGAGTATCCATCAACTAGATGTCAAATCCGCCTTCCTTAACGACGTACTTGAAGAAGAGATCTATGTGGAGCAGCCACAAGGATTCGTGTCTGAAGGCAAAGAAAGCAAAGTGTTAAGACTAAGAAAAGAACTCTACGATTTGAAGCAAGCACCTTGAGCATGGTATAGCAGAATCGATCAATATTTCATGGATCAAGGATTCAGGAGGAGCAAGAGTGAGCCTACACTTTACATCAAGTCTCAAGCTACACGGCCTGACATAATGTATGCTACAAGTCTTCTATCAAGATTCATGCAAAGCCCAAGTCAAATACACTTTGGAGCAGGAAAAAGAATTTTGAGGTATCTACAAGAAACAAAAGAGTTCGGTATATGGTATACTACCGAAACCAACTCAAAATTACTTGGCTACACCGATAGTGATTGGGCAAGTTCGGCAGATGACATGAAGAGTACCTCTGGCTATGCTTTCTCACTAGGATCGGGAATGTTCCCTTGGGCGTCAAAGAAGCAAGCTACAATAGCACAATCAACAGCAGAAGCAGAGTACGTGGCAGCTGCTGAAGCAATGAGTCAAGCTATATGGCTTCGTAGGATACTTGAAGACATGGAAGAAAAACAAGATGAGCCTACTAAAATCAACTGCGACAACAAATCAGCAATTGCAATGGCGAAGAATCCAGTTCATCACAGCAGAACAAAACACATAGCAATTAAGTATCACTTTATCAGAGAAGCTGAAGCAACTAAAGAGATCAAACTTGACTACTGCAGAACAGAAGATCAAATTGTAGACATATTCACCAAGGCGTTGCCGAGACCAATATTTGAAGAATTATGAGCTATGCTCTGAGTCACAAAAATTTGCATCAAGGAGGAGTGTTGAAATTGCTACAAATTTCTAGAATATTCTTAAATATAATATGTATGAAAATGGTAGAATATCCTAGAACTATAGTGTGTATAAATATGGTAGAATAATCTAGAACTATAATGTGTGTGAATATGATAGAACAATCTAGAACTATAAGTGTATGTATAAGATAGAAGAATCTAGAACTATCATGATACTAATCTATCATGAAAACTCTAGAAAGACCTAAAGTAATATAGAAACATTCACCACCATTGAGAGGTTGGTGACTTGAGCCTATAAATAGGCAATCGGTATGTTGTAATTGATCATCCAAGAAATCAATGACATAGCCTTCTTACTAAAACAATTCTCTAAAACTATCAACTATCAACTATCATCTAATCAACTATTAACAAAATCAAAGACCATAAAGCATAAGTCCCGAAATTGACCTCAGCAACAAAAAAATGAGTCCCAATTCAATAATCTCTTGGCACAGAATTCTCATAAGGAGAGGCCACAACACAAACATCAACATAATGCTCATTTTATGTAAATGAGCAAAGGCCACATCACAACAGAATTTTCATAATGCTCATTCAGTGCCATATGGCATAGCTAGATTAGACAACATTGTATGGATTTGCTTTGCCATGAACCAGATTCGCACCATGGTCAACAACAATCCTCAAATGTTGTTGTTGAGGTCCTTGTTTTTTTTGCTGCTGCGGTGAAGGATATGCTCTGCTGGGCTTCATTGGTAGCATTCCCTGTCCTCATGTAGCATCATGACGATAAGAGCTGTGAACGCCTTCTTAGAGCAGAGGATCTGGCCATGACCAACGGGGGCTGTTCAAGTGTGGCAACGACAATATTGGCAAGGTGTTGGAGGTTCTTGGCAATGACGAGCTCGAGGGTGATGGCATTACAAATGTCAAGGGATTTGATGAAGTGATTGACGAGTTATGGGAGGAGTTTGTCAAGGAGCTTGTGAAGCCACGCGATGGAAAGAACGTGCCAGCGAAGTGGTCCTCTGTCGTGGAGGAGAGGAGGTTGGAGAATTGGTCACTGATGTACTTGTTAAAGAGCTCCAGGCCTCCCATAGTTCTAGGTCACGACTTCCATCCATGGACATCACTTGGTTTCATATTAGGCTTATTTGGCCCAAGAATGAACTCTGGAAAAGCAGGAAAAATGAATCTGCTGGCCAGTAAGGTCGGACCCATAATTAGGGTTAGGTTGGATTCAAAGAAATACAGTTTAAATAGAAATGAGTATTTTTGACCTTGTTCATATAGTCTGATGGACCAAATGGACTCAGGTCAAACTGGTCCGATGGATCATGGGCTGACCCGCTTAATAATATACATTAAACATACATATTAAATAAAATATAGTAAATATTAATTAGTATTATAATTTACATTATTGTTATCACTCTTTTTTTCCCCTCAGTTTCAAAAATCAAAAGTGAAACCTAGGTCATGCCATGCGCAGCACCACACCCTCATGTGGATGTCTCAACCAGATGCTTATATGCTTCCCTTTATAAAGATAATAGGGAATGAAGAAGACAAAACACAATTTTGGACTGAATACAACTAGGGTTTGAACCCCTCTCATCAGCGGTTAGCAAGAACATTTATAATATGATGAAACTAGTTCTTCTAGGACAATTTTTTGCTACACAAGGTTCAAATTAAGAGAACACAGGCATATGTACTGCCTAAACGGAGTATCTGTTAATTAGTTTATATTAAGCGACACATACCCCAGAATTAAGTCAGCCGTATGTGTGTATGAGAGTGTTTCTGGTATTCTCTACACTCATTTTTACCTTATTTTCCATCTCTTCTTTATTTTTTGTCTCTATCTTTCTCTTCTTTTCACTCGTACACTCCAAACATGGGGTGTACTGTAAATCAATTTTCTAACAATTAATACCAATTAATTTTCAAGGCCCATATGTCTTATAGGAGTTGCTGGGATCGAAAACACCCGGAGAGGACTAGCTAGGGTGGGAACTAGGAAGGTACAATTCAGACACTAATTGTATATTTGGTAAATCATTTAGCAATAAGTTAGCACATATGTAATTAATTAATTTGCATGCTGTGCCTGTGTTATTTATTTTTTGCTGTTATCGGAGGGTTCCTAATGGCAACCCTCCAAAAGATGCAAAGAGCAAAGAGATATGCTTCAGCTTCATTTCTTGCATCGATATCAATTGCTTGAATGATAGATATAAGAACACGCATGACTAGTTAGTAAGAAGAGGACTTTTCAACAATAGTATTAGCTATGTTTGGGAACGCGTTCAAATCGTGTTGAAAGGGCAAACTAAACTTTCTACTGCAAAATTTCCAAAGCAACTTCCATTGCATTGAAGCCAACGGAGACACAAACACACACTAACAAGTTTGGATCGAGGTGATGAGACGAGAGAAATTGAAGAAAGAGGAGAGAGAATAGAAGACGTACTGTTAGTGCTGGCCATGGTTTTGGGAGGACGAGGAGAACAGTGTAGGGCATGAGTTCCATTTGGGCAATAGTAGCATGAAAGTACATGTTTTTCAATACCATATCTCCAGCAATGTCCTTCACTTCCCAGGCATCTTTGACAATGTTGAGAAACATTATAGTTGACCTCAAACCCTTCATTGAGACTCTTTTTCAAAGCAAAATCTCCACCACCCTTAAAATCCAATTGAGCAACAGCCGACACATTTAAACTTCTCTTGCACTTCTGAAGCTGTGGATAATCGGTGAACAGCCGATCATATGCGCGCGCAAAATAAGAGATTGCATTCCCACACCTGAAGTATCCATAAGGAAAATATTGGATGCGGGAACAGTTGTAGAATATGGTAACGTTGTACACTGAAGGGGAATAACGGAACAGAATGCGGCTCTCATAGGTCTCCTCATACTGTGGAAAACAAACATTGACAACTATGTTTGTTGGCACCAGTCTCATGGTTTGAGCTGTGATGTTGATCTCCTTCACTGTGTAATTTAGTGAGCCAATTCGAATTGAAGTGGTATTATCATCACCATTGCAGCTGAGTTCAAAAGGGTCGCCACTGCCACATTGAGGAGATCGGTTCTGTCCCCAGAAAGGATAGGATATGTTGGACAGATTTCCGCAGTTGTATGATTGCTTCTTACAAATTGAATAATCAAAAGCGGTTGGTTGACACTGAGAGTGTGGCAAAGTGGTTAACAATAAGCAACACACGGTGAGTAAGGACATAAGGAGCATAGAAATATGCATATGGATATGATTATGGTAATCCATTCTTACTCTTTTGCCCAACACCCTCAAAAGCCTCATGTATATGTATCATGTCCTTATAGGAGCTGTTCTTGGAAAAGATGACCACCATTTTCACGATCATATAGGAATAAATTAAGCTATAGTCCACCCACATGTGAACGCTGAGAATCCATTTCCAGCATGGAACGGGATTCGCTGCAGTAGAAAAAATTCCTACATTCCTGCATTTGGCTAATTGCAACTATTGAGTGAAGATCAGATGACTCATTTTATTTCGATAGATCTAACTTCAAATATTTACTCAAGATGTGAATCATTTGATCATCATTTAATGGTTCTGATTCATGAATGCGTGAAGATGTGAACACACAGAATCCATTTCCCTTGGCATAGATGATACATACCCACACAAAATTAAACAAAATGGAATTGAAAATTTAGAAAAGACCACCAAGTTTCCTCACTCTTACATCCCATCAGCTTAGATTATTTCTCGTAATAAATGTTTTATCAACTGCACCAAATTATAAATTTGACTTTTATTAAATAAAATATATTACTTCAAATATTCTCCGTCTTTTTAAGTTCAAACAAAGCACACACCACATCTTAAAGAAAATGATATAATATCAATTGTCACGATAATATAATTTTATTTAACCAAAATAATCTTCTTCTAATGAATATATAGATAGTAAAACAATATTGTATTGTAAGTTGAAATATTAAAAATAAAGAAATTATTAGAAAAAAATAATATATTCCTGATGATATAAATTAAGAAATGATAATATGAGACAAAAAATTATAAAATTAAGAAATAATATTAAGGTACATGCTATATAAATTTGTCTAGCCACAGAATCAATTAATTATCATATCAAAGACTAGATACTTTTTTATGGTAGGAGACAAGGTCTTTCTTACTTTTATTTTTCAATTTGTGGGTCAATGGTTTAGTACAACATATAATAATTTATAATCAATTTCTATTATTAGATTTCTTTATAAATTTTGTACATACGTATAGTATTAATTTTTTTCAATTCCAAAGAAAATAAACTACTTATATTTTAGTTAGAACTTAATAACCTAAAGAAATATTTGCATAGTAGTTACTTTAGTTCAAAGCACATAATTAGAATCTCAGTAAATATATTCAAGCTCTGGAAATCTCCGCAACAACACTATCTGCTATTTCCATATAGAAACCAAATCGAGTCCTATCATTCTAAGGAAAACCCAGTGGGACAACCCTTAGAATACAGCGATATGTTGTGCATCGTTTTCAAAGATGGTGGGGCTCAAAGTCATGTACGTTGGTCAAGTCTGAGCAACATTTACTAATTTTTAGCAATATTTTTTTATCTAATACTTAATAAAAATATTGTTAAATTTTTTTGATAATATTTAAAAATATCATTAAATATGAATAAATATTACTAATATATTTTAACGTTTAAAAATACTTTTATTAAGTTTTAAACAAAAAAATATTATTAAAGAATATGTGTGATAGTGATTCAGTGTAGACAATATCTTTCAAAACATCCTCGTGGTTTTGACGTATCCATTCTCAGCACCAGTAGCAAATCCACATTACAATTAGGGCATGCATTCGTACTCTTTCATTTGTTAAAAATTACACATAAATATAATAAATATGTAAATTTCATCGCCTCTAATTAATTATTATTTTTTTATTTTTTAAATTGAATATGTCCCTGACTTGGAATCTTGGATCCAGCACTGCTCAACACTGAAATTTCGTGAGTTGAATTGAAATGAGATGTCTTGATTTCACAATTCAGCTTTAACTGCTCGCTGCTGTCAGCCTGTCACAGTAACTGGATCGGTTCTGTCCTCGGAAAGTGAAAGGGAATGAAATGTTGGACACTTCTTTGCAGCAGTATTCTGCACAGTGAGATTTTTGTTTTCTTCTATTCCTTCATGGTTAACAAGTAAAAAGGGATAGTAAGGAGTAAGGAGATACAATCATTTATTCTTACGTGCATTATCATGATCAAGGAGATGATGTTACATTATCTTATATGATTTGCTTTCCTTAATGGAGTATTATGCGGTACTATTGTTAAAACAGAAGAGGACCCACACGCAAAAGAAATTAATCCCCATTTAGTTTCCTGTTTGTAAAGGAAGTGGAACTAAGAAAATGGAAATCAAAATTGGAGGATTGCATTCCTAGATAGCAAAGAAATTAAATTATTATAACTGGGCCCTTTTAAAATTAATATACTAATAATGCAGTCAACTTTTGTAATAACTACATGCAATATGCTGTCTTCTATGGGTTTATTTGAATATAAAAAAAATATGATTTAATTAATTATGTAAATTTATACGAAGAAGTATTTTTTTCTGTTTTTCTTTTGTAGCAACTAGCGTAATTATATAATTCGGTTTTTTGATAAACACTGTAAAATTCTTTGCCTTTAGTATTTATGTCTACGTCTAATTATTAAAATATTTTCATTATAACGATAGAATTTTTCTTCCACACCGCCTTTTAATAGTAAGAATCATTTGTTAAATTCATGTATATAATAAATTACTTTACCTACAACTTTGTTGATAACTTTTAAAATGTTAATATTTATGTACCGCTTCTTTTAGACAGCTCTTAATTACTAATGTCTTTGAATGGCCTAGTAAGGCTTCAAATAAATTTATGGCTGTTAATTAAAACTATAATAACATATTAATATATGCCCCAGTTTTTTGTTTTATCAGTTAACATATGCCCTACAAGTAAAAGTATGTTGGTTTTTTCCAGAAATATAAAGGAGGAGCCAGACTAATTAGACAAATTTGATTTCTCCGCATAAAAATCAGAACTCCTTGCGTTCTTAGAGATCTCAAACAATTCCTGACGAATCTAACCCTTTTGTTTAACAAAAATTAACTTTTCATATGATATTAAGTAGAGTGCAAATGTGCAATGCTATTGTTAGCTATCAATATTGGCACTGAGCTAGATTTAAATGCATTAATACAGTTACAAAAGTCAGAAAATTGACACTAGAAAAAACTACATGTTGTTTATGTTGAACCAATAGACCAAATAGGGATAAATAAAAGTCAATCATCTACTGTGAAAGAAATGAACTCAGAAACATACCAAAATTTAATACAATTAATTAGATCATCTCCATTCAATCATCACTTTTTTACTTTTTATAAATTTAAACGGGTCCCTCTATTATACACAACTATTGTTTTCTTTTACAATTTAAGCAATTCCTCTCCAACACGAAAACTTTAAAATTTTAATAAATGAGTCCCTATACAAAACATATTAATGAGAGTGCCATGCTATTGTCAATTAGCTGGCAATATATCGCATTGAGATTTAGATGGACTAATATATGCAGAGAACTTGGTCACAACACAAAAGTAAGAAAATTCACATTAGCTAGAAAATACTGAAGAGGAAAAGTCTGTTGAACGGATAGACAGAATAAATTAAAGACAAAAAAAGTAAATAATCATAGGTATTAGAAATGAACTCAGAAACATGCCAAAAGTATAATTATTAGAGGGGAAAGAAAATAAGTTCAAGAAGACATATTTACAGCTTATCCATCCTTGTAACTGATTTGATCATAGTCATCCACTTTGATCACACCTAGGCCTATATGAGATCCACTTGTTTTAAAATGATTTAAAAGTGCAGAATCATTATGCTGAGTTATACTGAGTGATCTGTCTTACAAAATAACTTGGAAGATATATCAAAATCGCAAAGAAAATTACTTGATCAATTAATGAACAGGTTTTGGGGGACTTTCCAGTGAATTAATGTTGCCTTCTAGCATATTTATTACTCTACTCATTGTAGGTCTAGCCGTTGGAAACGTTTGAGCGCACGATAGATGTTAGGGTCACGCGATCTGGTTTTTGAGGAACCAGGGCCTCCAGCAAGAAGAATAAAGAAGGGGAAGAAGACAACTAGAGAAGGAAGGTAACTCTGCTATTTTCATTCATGATCCTTGCTTTTCTTTACATCACTATATATAATACTCTAATAACAGAATAATTGATTCTAAGAGGATATTGCAATAACAGAATTGATCAAGTTGTCCCCTGCTAGCAGACCACGATCAAGCCAAGGATCTTCTAGAAGCTAATCAGTGTTGGCATCACCCATCTTCCTAAAACTCGTTGTGACTTTGCTAGTGGACTTCCCTACTACCCGCACCTCCTGTTTTGCTGTTGTGCCTCCTGCTTCTGCACTTGTTTGTATGCTTGCACATTCGTATCAATAGACCCACTACCGTCATTCTCCTTGCTATATATCTCATTTTCTTCTACGGCTATCACCTCATCAGGTCTTAAATCTCTACCATGCTCTAGCCTGCCGTATATCCAATGTGCAAAGTATATTTCACTTGCCTTACTAGCTTCAATATTAATATTCTTCCTTCCTCCCACCATTTCTAACAACATTATTTCACAGCTGTAAATATCAGATTTGTGTGAAATTCTGCCAAAATTTCTGAAGCTACATACCCTGATGTTCCTCTGGCATCTGACCTGGAAGTAATACTTTCATTTATAGGACAAAGCTTTGCTAGCCCAAAACCAGATATCTTGGGGCAGAACTTCTCATCCTTTATGCAAGTACTCTAGTCCTCGGCTATCCCTAAGGCAATTTGCTACCAATTATCCCAACTCAATGATAAAGTTGCCTAAAGCTCCTTAAGGAAGAAGTTTACATCAATGAGTCATGAACAACCACATAAGGTTGTTTGATACCACACTTTAACCCCAAACCTTAAGGCTCAAGTTTATGAATCTTCTTGCCACTTATATGGTGCTCAACTTTTCCACTTCTACCCGATGTGAGATTTTACCTCACACTTGTACTCTAATAATTTCCCTTTCAAGTGTGAGTCTCTTCCATATGATAGCCTCTCCTCGAGCAGCAGTCATTATCAATCATGAGTATAGTCATTAGAGCCTACATGCTCTAGTTACTTTCGATACTTGCACTGTCGTTCCATCTGAGAGACATGCTGCTTGGACCCACCACCAAGGGATCCCAATACCAATATCCATTGTCGCTATCTTACTCGTCTGAGCCGGTCACCAAGTCGAATCATCGGCTCTAATACCACTCTAATGAGGAAATAGGTCAACACAATAACAAACTCTATAACAGAGACACAATTTGTTTAACTTGGAAAATCCCTCAATGCAAGGGTAAAAATCACAGGTCGTCCAGACCAAAAAAATAACTTTACTATAATAAATGATGATACAAGAGAACCTCCAAACAGTCAAATCAAAATAAATTTTCATTGGTACAATACAGACAAGAAGATAAAATTCTAAAATATAGAACAGATAATGCGAAATACTTATATCTCTCCATATATCTTTTTCCCAATCCAATCGTATAATTCGAAGTATCACGCACGTAAAACCTTCTGTCCAAAAATAAATCTGATCCAACGATGAACGAATTCACAGTTGCAATCTGAAAAAAGCTCTCTAGTGGGAATGCGAAAATCACATTGATTTTTTCTTTTCTTCTTTCTCTCTCAATGATTTGTAACTATTTTTTCCTCTTAAATGAGTCTCTCTCACTGTATCTCCCTCTATGTGTCTATCTCTCTCCAATCTAACCTTTTTTTCACTTAAATAAGTGAGAGAAATGGACCTTCTCATTTGTGTCTTTACTCCACATAGGAAGGGAGCTAAAAAAATCTAACAAATCACCTTCACCTAATTTAACTTTGAAGGAGTAGGTCATTTTCTTGACTTCAAAAAATTTATCTCTTTTGTGCTAGAGCTCCATGATATCACTAATTAGTTTTGTAGACAATTTAATGACAAATTAATCCTAAAAAATACAATTTATTGTTTAATTAGTTTTTATACATTATAATTTAATGACAAAATGGTCTCACAAATTTAACTATATATATGACTAATTTGTCACACTTTTATGAATATTCAAAAATTTAATTTATATTTTTCATCTTTCAGAAATCAATTTGTCACCCCATTATACTTTTTGGGAATGAAAATTTGTTTAATTATAATAAGTACTCATGCATCACGCATCAACCTCAAGTAAAAATAGCATATACAATTATTCTCACAAATTGGAATGAAAATGCTATGGATATTATCTATGAAGAATGTGGGACATGAACAAACCAAAATCAACAACCCATTCTTCAAACTAGTGTGGTTTTCTACGTGAGCAATAAAATAAATGCTATGGAGACTATATGAACACATGAGCAACAACAGTCAACACTACCATATAAAACCAATTTGAGAGCAAATTTTAAAGTTGAAGTAAGAGTAACCAATGCTGGTATACATATACAAATGGTCTCTTTAGAAATTAATTAGAAGAGAAAAATAGAAACATTGATTAAAAGAAAATGGAAACGATGATTTGCCAAAGAACATATTCACATTAAACCCCCAAAGTTTTGCATTTCCATCTAGCATACAAGCAACGCTGTTATTTTCAATTATTATTTTTACTCTGTTGTCGATCAAAGCTAAAAATTGTCAGATTATGTAAAAAAAAAAGGCTTTTGGGTTAAATATAAAGACTCTGAAATCACTTGAAGGATGAGCACGAATAGTCAATTATTTAGATGCTTCGATCATTTGGACAATATGTTTTATGCATGTTGAACTCAACAATTTAGACAGAACAGGCAAAAGTGAAGGAAGCCATCTCAATAAAATGAAGTTTTACAGTGTGTGTGGCAATTGGCAATATGGAGTTCCAATAACCAATGACATAACAATTTAGAAACACCCTGTAAAAATTATTATTTTCTTGATTAATTTCAATATCAAAACAGACCAGAACCTTACAAAAATTGAGATAAAAGCAAAGCTAGATGTCGGAATCTGTTTACTATAGATGGAACAACCTCTTCTACATGTAAACTAAATCAAAAGATGGCACAACCTGTTCTGTCACACACCCCTGAAATTGATAAAAAAAAAAAAACTAGCATTAGAAATAATGCAATAGAATCTAGTTTTTGCTGTTTAAAATCAAAGATAACCTTTATAGTGTATATGGATGACGGAATTTAAAATTCTGAGAAATTTTAAATTCTAAAAATTTCAAATACTTCAATTGAAATTCTTTTATTTTCAAAATTTTATGTTTGGATAAAAAAATATTAAAATTGTGAGGGTGAAAGAAAATGAATGTAAAGAGAAGAGAAGATATGGTTGATATACTTCTAAAAAGAAGGATATTGATGTGGCATGGGAGTCGCAAGTGAATCGAGACACAACGACGTATAAAACCATACCCGACCACAACATTAAGTCAGCAGCGCAAGACATGGCTCAGGCTCTCCACGCCGGTGAGCACCTCTACCGCGTGATAGGTAGCGACGACTGCTCCCTTGACTGGCGGGTGCGATTCTACGTGTCCCCTTACAACCGCACCTGATCGTCACTCCGCAAACTCAGACGATGTTTCTTGAAAAAGAGAATCATCGGCGTAAGGAAAGAGTTGCGAGTTCGAGAATGAGAGGAAGGAGGTTATGAAAAAAATACACGAAACTATTTTGGAAGGTTTTTCTATCAAGAAGAGAATTTCAATTTCTCACCTTTTAGAAGAAAATTAAAATTTCACATTTTTAGTTGTTTAAAATTCAGTTTTAAAATTTCAAAATTTTAAATTCTTCATATAAAACATCTAAACAATAAATTTTAGATTAAAGAAATTTAAATTCTCTGATAAATTACTTTAAGATATTAAAGGAATTATAATATATACAAAAGCAAGAGAATGTCAGGGTGGACCATTACACTAAACATGTGGAAAGCATCAAAGAAGGACCCAATTTTGTATAGAAATTTTGGTCTGCCCATCTTGCAGATCATGTGGAAGAGGCAACCACCCTTATGACAGTTTTTTCACTTACTTCAACCACTTCTGTTTCTCACATGAAAATGAAATGGTAGAAGGAAATAGACAAACAAATAGACATGGGATATATACAAAGAGATGCATAAAGAGATGAAATAGGGTAATGATGTGACATGGTATTGATTTGTACCTCAGGATTTATATATTACAAATAGATAAATAGATTATAGCATAATTATGTCTGAGTGATCTATTTTACAAAATAACTTGCAAGATCTACCCGAAAGATAGCAAAGAACTAGTGGTAAATTCTGGCATCGATCTAGTGGGAAAAGAAAGAACAGGTTTTGCCACTTCTCAAGATCTACCGGGAAGATAGCTAAGAACTTGTAAATTCTGGAAGTCACAGTATATTGTTACCCGGAAGACAGCTAATAACTCTAAAAGGTACTAAAAATACAATTATTATAAGAAAAAGAAAAGAACTTCAAGACGAGAGACTATCAAGAAAGAGGAAGACACATTTGCTGCCACTTGTCCATCCTTTGTAACAGATTTCATCAGAGTCAACAACTTTGATCTCACCTACAGCAACAATAATATTTGGCCCTGACTCTTACATAGCACTAAGCATAGCACACAGTTTGGTCTAGCATTTGAATTCAATTTGTTTGCGCTTGCTTGACATCCACTTTGTTTCAAAATGAATGAAAAGTACAACATAATCATGTTGAGTGATCTGTTTTACAAAATAATTTGAAAGATCTACCCAGATTGCAATGAACTAGTGGTAAATTCTGGAACCGATCTAGCTGGAGAAGAAAGAACAGATTTTGGGGGCATTTCAAGGGAATTCATGTTGCCTTCCAGCATCTCTATTACTTTGCTCATTGTTGGTCTCTCTTGTGGAATTGTTTGAACACACCATAAACCCACTATAGTCATTTTCCTTGCTATCTCTGTTTCTTGTGTGGCTATCACCCCATCAGTTGTCAAATCTCTGCCCTGCTCTAGCCTTTTGTATATCCAATCTGGGAAGTACTCACTTGTTTGACTGGTTTCTGCATTAATATTCTTCTTCACTCCCACCATTTCTAGCAGCATCATTCCATAGCTGTAGACATCAGATTTGTGTGAAATTCCACCGAAGTGTTTGTTGCACACTTCTGGAGCTACATATCCTATTGTTCCCCTAGCATATGACAGGGAAACAATGCTATCTTTCCTGGGAAAAAGCTTTGCAAGCCCGAAATCTGATATCTTGGGACATAGATTCTCATCCAAAAGAATGTTATGTGGTTTTATGTCAAAATGTAAAATTCGAGTGTTGCAACCACTATGCAAGTACTCTAGTCCTCGGGCTATACCTATTGCAATTTGCCACAAATTATCCCAACTCAAGGATGCAGTGGTTTCCAGACCCTTATTGTAAATAAACTTGTCAAGGGAACCATTGGGCATAAACTCATAAATGAGAGCTTTTTTGCGTCCTTCCAAACTGAATCCAAGAAGTGTGACAATATTAACATGAGATGTTCTACTGATGCTAGCAACCTCATTGATGAAGTCTTCGCCATTTCCTTTGGATGCATTCAATATCTTTACAGCCACAGGGCAACCACTGAGTAGCTCTCCTTTGTATACAGCACCAAAACCACCTTCACCCAGTTTAACTTTGAAGGAGTTGGTCATTTTCTTAACTTCGGAAAATTTATATCTCTTCTGTGCTAGTGCTCCATGATGTTTTAAGAACGATTCTATACGTTGGTCATTCTTTAACGTAAACCAAAGTTTTACTTTTGTTGATGACATACATTTAGTACAGCAAATTATGATGCATATCATGAATCCTCCCATTACTCCAGTTGTGATAGCTGTGTTAAAAGATATATAGGAGAATTAGGGGACAAGAAATACTTGAATTCCTTTTATTTCTGGAAGTTAATATTTATCAGTTTAAAATGTATACAACAAACAAGACCCAAATAAATAAGAATATATAAAAACACGACGGTGAATTACCAGTGCTTGTAATTAAATTGAACCATAGATATGGTAAGAATAAGAAGACGGCAGTTAATTATGAGTTTTTTTTTTTTGTTATTTTAAAGACAATTTTAGTTTTTCAATGGATATGAGGTTATTTCCAAACAAGTGTTCCTGACCGAATGCATCATGATATGCAAAGTAAAAGATGATGGTAGTTTGGTGACTTTTTTTTTCGAAAATTGAAAATATATTTTTGAAAAGATTTTTTAAATATTTTCATTATTAAAAAATTTTGAAAAAATAAAATAAACCAATTAATCCAAAACATGTAGATTTTTAAGATTGCCTTTGTATCTCTCCGTTCTTTCTGTCAATTTTTTTTTTATCTCACTGTTCTTTCACTGTGGATAAATAAAAGATTTGTCAATTGTTTTTCATCTCATTTCTATTTTTTTTTCTTTGTATTTTTGTGTTTCTTTCTTGTTAGTCCCATATTTAATGAGTCGCTCTCTTAAATTTATAACTTTTATTGAGTTTTAATAATTGAGTGTTTGAAAGTACTCCTCCTTACGAGAAATAAAGACGCATAAAATAGCGAAAAAAGTTCAAGGAAGACTCTATCTATTACCTATAAGGAGTTTCACCTTCCAATTAATTTTTCCTGCAACAGTCAGCAGGGAAAGCAAAGATGGGTTAGCATTGTGCCAATTCAATGAAGATATTGTAGTTGAATATAACAAACATAAACATGTATATTTATGTACTTTCACCGAAGGCCTCATGAAGAAAGTACACGCTAATGGCTATGGCATGGTATCTGAAGAGAGGCACAATGGGAATTACCAATAACTGTATACTGCACTAACATCATACAATTTAAAAGTTAACCATAAAATATTTTGTTTTCTTTCAAATTAATGATATGACTAGGTTCTAACTGATGAAAAAATCATGACAATGAGACAATGAAATATACAAAATATCAAAGAATTACACAGTTGATTTTGTTACTGAGTCTACAAAAATACAAAATAGTTCATGGCTACATATTATGTAATCCAAATACACTTTGAAACAGTGAAACCATAATCATCTGACATGCAGAATTATAGATAGTTTAAGGCGAGTGTCGGACAGGTCAAAAGGAAAGGCAAAGATCTGGTATACTTTGGTTAGCATATTCTAAAATGGCATATTAGAATAGAAACTGAATTTGTACCTGAAAGAGGGAAATTGAAAATTAAACAACAAAAAAAAGAGGAAATAGAATTTGCACACAGAGAAGGGGGCCTGTGTGTTACGTGCGGCGGCTTGGTTGCTGAACTTCAAGGGTGAGCACCTCCAGAAGAAAAAGAAAGCTAAGGGGAGCAATCTGCTATTTCATTCATTCATTCATTCATGCCTCCAACAAGTGCCATTACACGGATATATATAGCTATGAAGGGGACAAGGCCCGACAAGCACTAACAGAAAAGATAAAGCAAATCACAATATCCTAATAGCAAATATTTTATTATTACACTACACATCTTCTAGAAGATGCGGTGCTAGCCTAAGGTTTGTTGGTTTGCGCTTTCCACGTACTGATGAATGCATGGGTCACAACTAACCATATTGGGCTGAGGTTGTTGCCTTCTGTTTGGGCCTTATACTTCATGCAAACCCTTAGCTTCATGCAATACTATCCCTATCATTCCCGCCCTCATCGAAAACACCTTGTCCTCAAGGTGTTGGGGGATCAGCGCATTGGTTCCAAACGTGATACTGGGATCCCAAGGTTTATTTCGGGGAATTGCACCTGGTTTAGCAGTTGTGCAGAATGCAACGGTCATGTTGGAAGCGTGTATGCGGCCATGGCAGTCCCACAAGGAGGAACAATGCTGAAGAGCTTGGTGAAGGGAATGGTGGTGCGAACGAGATCGGACAAATGAAGAACAGGCCTAGGGCGCGGGCCCAGCCAAGTTGTAGGCCACGACTGTATGGGTACCAAAGGCGGAAGTGGTGGCAGAGGTGGCGGCGGAGGCGTTGTGACTAGCAGAGGTGGCGGCGGAGGCGTTGTGGCTGGCGAAGGTGGCCTGGTCGTTAATGCAGTGAGCGTGGATGATGGAGTTGGCTTGAGCAGTAGAGGCGACGATGGAGTCTGCAGCGGAGTCGGCATGATGGTGGCTGGCGTCAGTGCCTGCGTCGGAAAGGAAGATGAAAAATGTGGAGTGGGATTGCGAGATAGTCGCTGAAGAAGGTTGCCGATGGTGGTGGCCAAGGTGTCAATGGAAGTGGAGAGGTTGTGTTGGCTGAGGGTAAGTTTGGCTAAGGCAGCCTCAAGGCGGTCCTCAGCGGCAAACAAAAATTCAAGGTGATGTGGTGGTTATGGAGGGGGGTAGTGGAGGGTTTCGTATGACGAGTAGGGTGGGTGGTGGTAGGCAGCCATGGAAGCTTCGTATGGTGAGTGGAAGCCATGGAAGGTGGTCATGGGAGCTCCGTACGGCGAGTGACAGCCATGGAAGGCAGCAATAGGAGCTCCGTACGGCAAGTGGCAGCCATGGAAGGCGGCCATGGGAGGTCAATGAAAGCACCAATGTTACGTGCGACGGCTTGGTTGCTGAACTTCGAGGGTCAACACCTCCAGAAGAAGAAGAAAGCTAAGGGGAGCAATCTGCTATTTCATTCATTCATTCATGCCTCCAGCAAGTGCCATTACACGGATATATATAGCTACGAAGGGGACAAGGCCCGACAAGCACTAACAGAAAAGATAAAGCGAATCACAATATCGTAATAGCAAATATTCTGTTATTACACTACACATCTTCCAGAAGATGCGGTGCTAGCCTAAGGTTTGTTGGTTTGCGCTTTCCACGTACTGATGAATGCATGGGTCATAACTAACCATATTGGGCTAAGGTTGTTTCCTTCTGTTTGGGCCTTATACTTCTTGCAGACCCTTAGCTTCCTACAATACTATCCCTATTAGCCTGCTAAACAAACAACAAAAGTATGATCACAATATTTCCAAATGTATTATTACCACTACCACAACTTTTTAAGTATGACTTATCCTTGCAGTTGCAGAGGAACTGATTGCCATCAGATCCACAACGTCCACCACTTTTCTCACGGTCCTGGCAATCAGGTGCAATCCAATTCAAAAGAGACCCCATCTTCAAAATCTCAGGGTAATTCATTCTCAATAAGCTTGTGAAATTAATAGCAGCATTCATGTTCAATGGCACATTAACCATAAACTGGCACTCATTCAAGGAATAGGTTTTGTGCTCCAGTGCCTCCTTATGAAAAACCGCCAAAGAATAATGTGTAGCATTTTTAGCACAATCTACTTCGAAAGTGGGGTAATTTTTAGGTTCTATGGAACAGTTGTAGAAGAAGGAGAGATTCCAATTTTCTGAACGGTAGGTAAATGGAGTTTGATAAAAGGTGTAATTATCTAAGGGAACAGGACACTTGTCCTCATAGACATCTATGTTGGCCACAGTAAATGAGAAGTTAGAGTAGCCACAAAATGATTCTTGTTCATAAGGAATCCAGAAAGGATACTTAATGGGTGGACCATTTCCACAATTTCTTGGTGTACAGGGCTCAAATTTTGGATTGGAAGATAGAACTCTGGTAGCTAAGAAGAAGATAGTAGTAATAATGCAAAGACAACATTGTTGAGGTGTATTGTAATGGAAGAAGATTTGAAGAGTCATTTGGTTGTGGAGATTTGAAAAGGATGAAGATAAGACAAGACAAAAAGAGAAATTGTGTGGAGCCTAAGGTAGGCATTTAGAGGAATATTTTTTTTGATTAAACGTTTAGAGAAAATTTCAAAGTGGTTGGCAGGTATTGTGGAAAATTTTCCATGAAAAAATGCTACTATTTTATAATTGTACGCGGTTTCACAGTATGACAAAGTGGTTAACAACAACCAACAGACGGTGAGTACCATCGTACAGAGCATGGGGATATGCTCTTTGCAATCCATTCTTACTCTTGCCCGCAACACCATTCACACATAAATCATGCCGTTTCCACACATAAATGCATGTTCTTTGAAAATGATGGCCACGATTCTCACCACCATATGAATCAATAAAAGCAAAACTCCTCCTACGAAACCACCACTCTCTTTCCTCTTTCTCCATGACCCTGTGCCTTCTTCTTACTTCCCCACACCAAACAAAAATACTATTCACGCAGAAAACACGTTGTATAGTATTTTCTAGTTCTTGCAAATAGAAATGAGTTAAGGAAGGTAGTAATTTCCAATGAATTAATGTTGAATAAGAAACAAAATTTAAAAGTCAAATTATTGGCGTGCCACAACAACCACAAAATGGCTAAAAGTGAAGCCACATGCCAAAATCATATGAAGATGGAAGTGATAGATGAGTCACCCTTTTGGGAATTTGAAATTCCTAAGTTCCACCCCAATCAGAGGAAAGTACCATTGTGATTTTCCAAACATACAATACAAAAAGATAGTTAAATAGAAAGGTGCTATGTTTGCCATGTTTTGTGCTTTATGGACAATTGAAATTCATTGTTATAAGACATTTTTGGATCGTCCAAATGTTAATTAATTGTTTTTATAATTATTGAATATAATTGTAGGCGATTTGTGTGTATCATTGATTTTATTTATGTACCCAAAGATAATAGGTACTACTAATTGGTGCATATTTAATTACCAAATAATGTTAAGAGTTTTATTAGTATTATCATGTTTGTATGATGTGTGTTGTTGTATCACCCGAAGGAGAGCATCAACATATATTTATCGTTATCTGAATGAATCATATATCGTTATCTCTGTGTGTGTGTGTGTGTGTGTGTGTGCTGGAACATTAATGAGTACATTGACCACCATGAAGTTTAATGGTTCACGTACTATGCATGAAAATATCATTGAAATGACCAACATGAAAGCAAGACTTAAGACCTTGGGAATGAATGTAAATGAGAATTTCCTTGTTCAGTTTATTTTGATTTCATTACCATCTGAATATGACCTGTTCCAAATGAGCTATAATACCATGGAAGATAAATGGAATGTGCATGAATTGCACAATATGTTAGTTCAGGAAGAAATGGGGCTTAAGAATCAAGGAAGTCACTCAGTCCATTATGTAAGTCACCAAGGGAATCAAGGAGCTGAAAATAAATTTATCAAGAAGCATAATAAAGGCAAATGGCCATTAAAGATCAATGACGACTCTTTGCAAATCCAGAAGAAGGTATCAAAGGGCAATAATTACCAATTTTTGTAGGAAACCTAGACACTTCCAGAAGGATTGCCTAAAGCGTAAGTCTTGGTTCGAAAAGAAATGTGAGCTTAATGATCATGTATGTTTTGAATCAAAC
Source organism: Glycine max (assembly GCF_000004515.6). NCBI lineage: Eukaryota > Viridiplantae > Streptophyta > Magnoliopsida > Fabales > Fabaceae > Glycine > Glycine max. The sequence continues at coordinate 8,748,439 of NC_038243.2, read as the reverse complement.
TTAACCGAAGTTCCTATAATACATGATGGATTGATTTTGGATGTATGACTCATGATTCTAATACTATGTAGGGATTACTTACAATCAAAATCATAAATCCAAATTAGAAGCTCGTCTTCATGGGTAATAGAGTGAAAGCTCTAATAGAAGCAGTCGAGACTTATCATTTAAAACTCGACACTAGACATCATTTAGATTTACTAGAAAATCTTTATGTACCTAGTTTATCTAGGGATTTTGTTTCATTATCTAAACTTGATGCTACTGGATACTATTTTAATTTTGGTAATGGATGTTTCAGTTTATTTAAGCATAATCATCTCATTGGTACTAGTGTTCTTTAAGATGATTTATATAAATTGAAATTAGATGATTTGTATGCTGGAACTGTTTTAACTCTGCATCATAATGTTGACACTAAACACAATTTAATGAATAAACGATCTGCTTTCTTATGGCATACAGATTTAGGTCACATTTCCAGAGAAAGGATGGAAAGATTAATAAAGAATGGAATTCTTCCTGATCTAGATTTTATTGATCTGAATATTTGTGTGGATAAGGAAAAAAAAAACAAAATATACAATGAAAGGAGATACAAGAAGCACTCAGTTTCTTGAAATTGTGCATACTGATATTTGTGGACCTTTTGATGTTGATTCTTTCAGAAAGGAAAAATACTTTATTACCTTTATTAATGATTATTCACGTTACAGTTATGTCTACTTACTGCATGAGAAATCTTAAACAATGGATGCCTTAGAAATTTACTTGAATGAAATAGAAAGACAATTAGATAGAAAGGTGAAAGTTATTAAATCTGAAAGAGGTGGTGAGTATTACCGAAGATACAATGAAATTGAACAACACCTAGGCCCATTTGCTAAACCTCTTCAGAAATATGGCATTTGTGCACAATACACAATGCTTGGTACACCACAATAAAATGGTGTACCAAAAAGTCGTAATAGAACTTTAATGGATATGGTTAGGAGTATGTTAAGCAATTCAACTTTATTCATATCTTTGTGATGTATGCCTTGAAAACTGCCATGTATTTGTCGAATAGGATTCCTAGCAAGGCAGTTCAAAAGACACCTTTTGAACTGTGGATGAATAGGACACCTAGTATAAGGCACTAGCATGTTTGGGGTTGCTAGACAGAAATAAGGATTTATAATTCACAAGAAAGAAAATTGGATGCAAGAACAATCAATTAATATTTCATTAGTTATCCAAAAAATTCAAAGGAGTATATGTTTTATAGTCCTAATCATAGTATGAGAATTGCCGAAACTGGAAATGTAAGGTTCATTGAAAATGGTGAAATCAGTGGGAGTCCAATTTCACGAGATATGGAAATTAAAGAAGTTAGAGTGTAAGTCCATTTAGCTTGTGCTGATAGCAATAAAGTGATTGCTCCTTTAGTTGTTGTTCAAAACAATAATGAAGAAGAGCAACACAATAATGAGTCCATGATACATACTAAACCTATTGTGGAAGAACCACAAGAAGTAGCATTAAAGAGGTCTCACAGAGAAAGGAGATCAACTATTTTGAATGACTATGTGGTATACCTACATGAAACAGAAACAGTTTTAAACATTAATAATAATGATTCAGTTTTGTTTCTACAAACTGTAAGTTATGATAATTCTGAAAAGTGGTTAAATGCCATGAATGAAGAGATAAATGTCATGTAAGTTTTGTTTAGGACCTTAAAGAATTGTCAAAGGATTGTAAGTGGGTCTTCAAAATTAAACGTGATTTTCATGGCAACCTTGAACATTATAAGACTAGACTTGTTGCCAAGGGATTTATTCAGAAAGATAACATTGAGAAACGTTTTCATCAGTATCATGAAAGGATCTTTTTAGGATTATCATGACATTAGTAGCCCATTATGACTTGGAGCTACATTAGATGAATGTGAAAACTGCATTTCTTAATGGAAATTTAGAGGAGATCGAATGTTTATATGGACCAACCAATGGGGTTTTCAGTTGAAAGAAAGGAACACATGGTGTGCAAATTAAATAAATCAATATACAGTCTTAAGTAAGTTTCCTGCCAATGGTATTTGAGGTTTAATGATACCATTGCTTTCTTGAGATTTAAGGAAAATATTGTTGATCAGTGTATATATCTGAATGTCAGTGGGAGTAAGGTTATTTTTCTAATTTTGTATGTTGATGATATCTTGCTTGTAATTAATGATCTCTCTAGCAACTTTGAAGTGAAAGATATGGGTGAGGTAAGCTATGTTATGGGAATAGAAATCTTCTGTAATAGACCACAAGCATTGTTAGGCTTATCTCAGAAAGCATATATCAATAAAGTACAAGAGACATCCAAGATGGAAAGGTGTTCAACATTACATATTCCAATTTAGAAAGAGGACAAATTTAGTTTTGCGCATTGTCCTAGAAATGACATGGAATGAAAAGAAATGAAAGCAATTGCGTATGCATCAGATGTTGTTGCATCTACCATGGAAGCTGAATTTGTAGCATGTTTTGAGACTACAATTCAGATTAATTGGCTGCAGAATTCTATTTTAGGGCTTGGAATTGTTGACAGTGTTGCCAAGCCGTTGAAAATATATTGTGATAACTCCACAACAATATTTTTTCTAGAAACAAAAAGTATTTTAAGGGTGCTAAGCATATGGAATTGAAGTACTTTGACATGAAAGAAGAAGTTTAGAAACAAAGAATGTCAGTAGAACATATTAGCACAAACCTGATAATAACTGATCCTTTGACAAATAATAAATGTTCAGTCCATGTTGAGGTAGAAAAAAGAGAAAAAAAAAAGAAAGTTATAGATATTGTCAATAGTGGCCTGGTCCAAGTCTTTTAGCATAGGAGAGTTAGTTTGTCTTTTTAAGTTTTAGCTAGAGAGTTGCTCATTTGTTCAAGAAACCTAAGGCTCAATGGGTTAGTGGGCTCGAAACTCCCCAAGAAATTAATACTAAGAGAGAAAAAGACGCATACACCATGTGGAACTGTTAGAACAAAGGATGAAAGTTTGAAAAAAAAAGAAAAAAAAAGGCTTCAAGTCCCACATCGCTCAGGTTAAACACTTGAATAGTGTTTCACTCCCTATATATAGAGAGCTCATTTCTTCATTTTTCCTTGTCCCAGTTGAGAAGCATTTCCCCAACTTTTCTTTCTCCCTCCCATTTTTCAGCCGATGCATTTTCGACAAACTTCTCCCTCTTTCTTTCTGTCGCTCTATAATTTCGGTTGGCTATAATAGTGACTTTTTAAGTCATAATTTCGGTTGGCTATAAGAGTGACTTTTTAAGTCATATTTTCGGTTTATAAGAGTGACTTTTTAAGTCATATTTTCGGTTGGCTATAATAGTGACTTTTCAAGTCATATTTTCGGGTGGCTTTAGAGTGACTTTTCAAGTCATACAAAAGGGTGTAATTCTAGAAAGGTTCCCTCAGTACAGTGGGAATCTTATACAGTGATCTGGGCTGTTTTATCCTGGGGACTTCGTGATTGATAATCTGCTTGCACAATTTTTGGCAGTGCCACGAAACGTCTTAAAAAGTGACATTGTCCGCGACTCAACCAGTAATTTTTTCGGTTTGCCATAAACTATTGTTACAACAGGAATTCATATACACATTCAACTATTTACATTAAGTAAAGTTGAAATAGATCCGAGAAAAGCAATTCACAAAAGTTTCTCAAATGACTCTAGAATATAACATAAAACAATATTTTAATATGAAACTTTTTGTGCATGGACCCACGAAAAAGGGAAGAGAAATGAGTTCTCTGCATAACACTTCAAAGCCATCAGAGCTAATCCAATGTTTTCCTCCAACGGGTTAAAAATGCTTTTTTCGGTTTCTTAACTATGTGCTGCCAGTGAGCAATGCATCGTTGGAGTTGGAGTTGCCCTTACTTATTTTATGTACGTGGGAGAAAGATAGGAAAAAATGGAATAAAATAAAATGGTCTAATTTGAAGTCCTATTGAGTATTCTATTTTTAAAGAAAAATCAAATGTCTAAGAAATAGATTTCCTAGTTTAATTACCTACCAAAGTGAATAAGGCAATAGATTAGCAGCACTATACTATATGGTCTAACCATGAACCAAACAGTTAGATAGGTTGTTATGGTTTAGTCTCATAATCAAATTTTACAGTCAAATCAATTAGTAATAGTTAACTTTGCAAAAGATTTTTCTTCTTTTCAAGTGACGTATATAAATACTTCTCAACTAATTTGCTGTGCAATTAATAACTATATATCGAGAAGGAATTGAGTTTTGACAAGGTCAATGACATGAATTGGAAGATTCCGAATGGCAAGTGGAATTTAAAGAGATGCATCATTAATCATCTTCAACTCTTGGCATTAGGAAACCTCCAAGTTGATTTTTTTTTAATGATAGAAAAAGGACAGAACATTGATTTGTATATATATATTTACAATCACTTGGGTACCTTTGTATTGTGCAATAATGAGAGTAAACACTAAAAAATATAAGTAAAATGAAATGAAAAAGAAAATTGATATATATATATATATATATATATATATATATATATATATATATAATATGCCTAAAATTAATTTATTAAAAAATACACATTAAGATCAAAAGAGATTTTTAATGTTCACGTATGTGACAAATTTTATATTTACACAATCTGTGGTCGACATGAATTACAATGGGATGAAACGGCCAGAAACCAACGAATACAATAATAAAATATCTTAAAAAGACATGGTAGAATTAAATTGGGATACTCTAAACTACACTTATTAACACAACGAAAAATCAGTCAATTAAAGCATCCAAAATGAACCAACACATCTAATCAAGCCATAGGAGTCAATCTAATCTACCTGTTGCAAGTATAATTAAATTCTAAATCTTAATAAAAGCAATGAATTGAGTAGAGTTGTGAATATGAGCAAAGATTTCAATAATATAAAAATCTACAATATTTTTTCAAAAGAGATTAAATGAGTTATCTTGTACCTTTTTTGCAACTTTTGGCTTCAGTTCTGCCTTCTGAGCATAAACACCTCGATTGCTTAGTGGCTTGGTCGAATCTGCAATAGCCATTAGACTCCTCGCACACTGCACAATCCTGAGCTCTCATCCAATCAAGCACGAATCCTTTCTGCATAGCATCACCAAAACCAGTGATCAAACCACTAATTTCAATCTCATCCTTCTTCACAGTCACCACAACATGCTCCTCACAGCGCCTAAGCCAATCATAGCCATTACTTTCAGCTCCATCCCCGGTCTTAAACACGTAAGACTGATACTTATCATGTTTCATGCACCCTATGGGCTGAATAGATGAAGGGTAAGAACTGCAGTTGAAATAGAAACTGAGGTTAAAATCTAATGAGCTGAAAGATAAAGGGAGATTGTGTAGGGAAACATTGTGTCGAGCCCTTGGACATGGTTGTCCCAACACATCTATGTCAATCAGTGTGATTGAATGATTATCATAGTTTATATCCGTGACTTGGTATCTGTTAGTTGGCAAAATCAAGATGGCTTGGTCATCCAAACATTCAAGGCCAAATTCAGGGTAACCGCAAAATTCTTGAACGTTGGTGTTGGATTTCTTCCAAAAAGGGTAGCTGATGTTGAGGTTACCACATTTAGAAGGTTCACATGTTGTTGATGTATTGAGGGTTTGAGCATGACATGTCACAAGGATGATGGACAGTGCAAAGAGGGTGCAAAAGGGTTTTGACATGGCTTAGTTACTCAGATACGCAAAGCTAATAGTACCAAGGGTGTTGATTATGAGTGAGGTGATGAAATTGATACTTGAATATATAGTTGTAAATTTTCTTCAATGTGATTAGGCAGTCAAAGAAAATTTTCTTAGGGGTCTAATTCATTAATTAGAAATAGAAATTAAGGGGCGGTCCATGTGTAAGTGGGAAAAGAATATGCCATGCATGCCCAAGTGGCCCGGCAGCAAGGTGACGTATTATAACTCTTGGTACTTTATGAAGTTATTTTATAAAAAAAATTATTTGTGTACATACTATTTGATATTTTGGGAGTTAAGAAAATTAATATAAAAAATTGTTGGTACAATGAACGATATGAAGGGATAAGAAAAAAGAATTAGAGATAAATTATATGAATTGATAATATTATTCAAGGGTTATAAAGGAAAATATCAGGAAACGTTACTAGAAGTCAAAGTTGAATTCACACTTATAAGAAAAGGAGGAAAAACTGAGAACGGAAAAACCAAATCGTGAAGCTGTAAAGAAGGAACCACCTAATACTTGTATTGTAGGGGACCATCTGAGATGGACACAGCAATACTAGGAAAAATGTGCAGTCAATTATCTAGTTTTTCTCAACGTCGAGTCAACAAACGTAACTGTAACTGAAACTTCCCAGAGATTATTGAGTAAATTTGTGTTAGAAATATGAATTTTTAATAATTATTTTTATTATAATTATAAGTACCACTTTTTTACTACTATTTATTTATTGAGGAGAGATACACTTCAACATAATATAATATTAGAAATTAATCTTATTCCACTCTGTTCTTGTTTTTGGGTGATGTAGTGTATGTATGTCTGTCCCGAAGATAGAACAATTAATACCCAAGCTTATACCTATAATTTATACGACATGCTGAGGAGAGCAAAAAATAAGTGAGAGAACTATTAAGTGGGGACTAGGAAGGCAGCTGGATAGGGAACTTCAGACACTGATTGCATTATTGTAAAAAAAAAATGATAATTTGGTTTAAAAAAAGTAATTATTGACTGATTTTGTTGAATTGGAGGATTCCTACTTCCTAATGGGAACCAGATGCAAATTTAAGAGCAAAGAGATGGCTTGGCAAAGTATGAAGACGATTTTGCTACAACAATAAGTTGGTTGGAGAAAAGAGGAGCGAGGATAGGATAGAAGACATACTTTTAGAAGAGTGCAGGGCGTGAGATCCATCAGGGGGATAATGGCATGAATTTTGGTCAATGCGAACACCATGTCTCGAGCAATTTCCTTCACTTCCCAGGCATATGAGCTCGAATAGGTCACCGCCACCACATTCAGGGTCTCGGTGGTCGTGTCCCCATAAAGGATACGAGATGTTGGTCAGATTTCCGCATTTGTATGATTGCTCTTTGCATTCCGAATAATTGTATGCGGCTTCAAACTATGGCAGAGTGGTTAACAACAACCAAGAGACGGTGAGTACCATCGTACGGAGCATGGGGATATGCTCTTTGCAATCCATTGTTACTCTTGCGCGCAACACCCTTCACACATAAATCATGCCGTTTCCACACATAAATGCATGTTCTTTGAAAATGATGGCCGCGATTCTCACCACCATATGAATCAATAAAAGCAAAACTCCTCCTACGAAACTACCACCCTCTTTCCTCTTTCTCCATGACCTTGTGCCTTCTTCTGACTTCCCCACACCAAACCAAAATACTATTCACGCAGAAAACACGTTGTATAGTATTCTCTAGTTCTTGCAAAGAGAACTAAGTTAAGGAAGGCAGTAATTTCCAATGAATTAATGTTGAGTAAGAAACAAGATTTATCATTGAAGTCAAATTATTGGCGCGCCACAGCAACCACAAAATAGCTAAAACTGAAACCACATACCAAAATCATATGAAGATGGAAGTGACAGATGAGTCACCCTTTTGGTAAATGAAAATTCCTAAGTTCCACCCCAAACAGAGGAAAGTACCATTATGATTTTCCAAACATACAATACAAAAGATAGTTGAATAGAGAGGTGCTATGTTTTCTGCTTTCTTCTTAGAAACATGCAAAGCATCCTTCATAGCCTCTCTTAGAACAGAACATTGATTCTATTCTTGCACCCCCAGACCCTTCAAATTGTAGAGTTTCAAGTCAAAGATAAGATGCATTTAATGCATAATGAAAATTAAATTTTTACCATTAAGGTTTAGGTGGTTTAAATTTAAAGTGGAAGATTACATCAGATTTGTGTGAAATTCTGCCAAATTTTCTGGAGCTACATACCCTAATGTTCCTCTGGCATCAGACCTGGAAATAATACTTTCATTTCTAGGACAAGGCTTTGCTAGCCCAAAATCAGATATCTTGAGGCAGAACTTCTCATCCAAAAGAATGTTGTGGCTTTATGTCAAAATGTAAAATTCGAGTGTTGCATCCCTTATGCAAGTACTCTAGTCCTCGGGCTATCCCTTAGGCAATTTGCCACAAATTATCTCAACTCAACAACAAAGATGCCTAAAGCTCCTTACTGTAAATAAGCTTGTCAAGGGAACAATTATGCATGAATTCATAGATGAGAGCTTTCTTGTGTCCTTCCAAACAGAATCAAAGAAGTATGACTACATTAACATGAGAAGTTCTACTGATACTAGCAACCTCATTGACAAAGTGTTTGCCATTTCCTTTGGATGCATTCTATCATTACAGCCACAGGGCAACCGCTGTGTAGCTCTCCTTAGTATACAACCCCAAAACCACCTTCACCCAATTTTACTTAGAAGGAGTTGGTCATTTTCTTGACTTCGAAAAATTTGTCTCTTTTGTGCTAGAGCTCCATGATAACTAATTAGTTTTGTAAGCAATTTAATGATAAATTAATCTTAAAAAATATAATTTATTGTCAAATTGATTCTTGTACATTACAATTTAATGACAAAATGGTCTCACAAATTTAATAGCAACACTAACTTGTCATACTATTTTCACATTTAAAAATAAAATTTATATTTTTCATCTCTCAAAAATTAATTTATCATCACATTATACATTTCGGGACAAAAATTTGTTTAATTATAATAAGTACACATGCATCACACATCAACCTCGATCAAGTAAAAATGCTATATACAATTATTCTCAGACAAATTGGAATGAAAATGCTATGGATATTATCTATGAAGAATGGGAGACATGAACAAACCAAAATCAATAAACCATTCTTCAAAACTAGTGTGGTTTTCTACGTGACCAATAAAATTAATGATATGGAGACTATATGAACACATGAGCAACAACAGTCAACACTACCATATAAAACCAATCTGAGAGAAATAGAAACATTGATTAAAAGAAAATGGAAACGTTGATTTGCCAAAGAACATATTCACATTAAACCCCCAAAGTTTAGCATTCCCATCTAGCATACAAGCAACACTGTTATTTTCAATTATTATCTTTTTTACTCTGGTCTTGAGCAAAGCTAAAAATTGTCAGATTATGTAGAAAAAAAAAGGCTTTTGGGTTAAATATAAAGACTCTTGAAATCACTTGAAGGATGAGCACTAACCGTAGAATAGTCAATTATTTAGATGCTTCGATGATTTGGACAATATGTTTTATGCATGTCGAACTCGACAATTTAGACAGAGCAGGCAAAAGTGAAGGAAGCCATCTCAATGAAATGAAGTTTTACAGTGTGTGTGGCAATTGGCAATATATGGAGTTCCAATAACCAATGACATAACAATTTAGAAACACCCTGTAAAAATTCTTATTTTCTTGATTAATTTCAATATCAGAACAGGCCAGAACCTTAAAAAAAATGAGATAAAAGCAAAGCTAGATGTTGGAATCTGTTTACTATAGACGGAACAACCTCTTTTACATGTAAACTAAATCAATAGATGGCACAACCTGTTCTTTGTCACACACCCCTCAAACTGATAAAAAAAAAAAAACACTAGCATTAGATATAATGCAATAGAATATAGTTTTTTTTTATGTTTGACATCAAAGATAACCTTTAGAGTTTAAAATGGAGGAAAATAAAAATTTCGCGAAAAGATATTAAAGGAATTATAATATATACAAAAATTGACAGAAAATAAGGAAAGGAGGCAAAAAAGTATTGGTATGAAATTCTATATATTAATAATAGCAATGATTACATTATTTATAGTTTGTACAGTGGGAAAGAAGGACCTAAAACCTAGGAGGATAAGATAGAATCAAAGCATATTCTTGTATTATTTATGGACAACTCATAAATGTAATATATATACAAGAAAAATAAGAGAAGGGAAATAATGCTCTGTTGTCATATATTGTTGCTAGACATGGCAAGAAAACCCGTACTTGTGGGTACCCATCTGAATCCGTCCCGACTTTGACGGGTAATACTCGAGTTAACCGGATATGGATTCGGGTTCGGGTTTTTTCCGATAACCAAAAGTCAGGTACGGGTATGGGATTACTACATCCGCCCCAACCCCAAACCTGAACCCGTCCCGCCACTTAAAATTTTTAAAATTTTTGCATAATTTAATCAAAAGATCTAAAATTTTTATTACTAGTTAATTTTATTTTAAATTTTTACATAATTTAATATTCTTTTCTTAACAATTTTTGTAGACACATGCACTATAATAAATTTATTGATATATAAGTAGTTAAACAAATGTTTAACAATCAATTTATTTTTCTAAAATCAAATTTTTAATATTTTCTTTACAAAAAAAATGTTTTTTTTAATTTGAATCGGATACGAGACGGGATCAGGGATACCCGATACCCAATGGGTACGGGGATGAGATAATAAATTTTAACTTATTCTTGAAATTTTCATTTTGTTCTCTTTTTTATTTTATTTTAGTAGTTTATGATTACTGCTTCTTTATACAATTTTTTGTGGTTGTTGCTTACCTTACTTGCAATCAACATCACCCAATACACTCCCCCAAATTTGTCTTGAATCAAAATGCTCTCTTATAACCTAAGGAAAGGTAAATGGAGATTATAATTTCAATCAAGCTCAAGGTTCAACTCATTCAATCAAATTCAAGCTCAACATGGGTGCAAGGGTTTCATCATTCATGAACAGGGTAAGGCTATTTGGCTAAGTGGTTAAATCAATCAATCATGGCCTTCATCATTTCCAAATCATGCATCCATTTAGTATTCAGAGATTCATGCAAAAATCGATACTTGATGCTAGTCGTTCTCTCACAATTTAAGTTCAGACAACTCACCAGGTTATAGCCAATGATTACCTTCACTATTTACCTATCAAACAAACTAACATTTTAACTCACACCCCTAATTCATGTTCTTTCTCTTCTAACTACTACATACTCATTCAAAGCATGTGATCTACTATCACAATTCACTCAGTTCACGCAATCAATCACATTCAAACCAATCAACAAACACCAAAGGTTTAAACCAAAACATGTTTAAAAAAAGAAAATCAACCACTGTGCATAGTTTAAAAACTGTAAACTATTCCAAAAACTATAAAATTATGCTTTGTAAGTAAATAAAACTAAACTAAAACTAAAATTAAAAAACTGTATCTAAATAGCAGAAAAATAAATGAGTCCAGTCTTCAATCATCCTATGCCAGTGCTAGATCATCCTGAGGTGTGGATGGGGCATCCTGGGCTGGTGTAGGAATGGAATCCTGTGCTGATGTGGGCCAGGGGTCCCAGGTAATCTGTGTTGTTGTCATGTCTGCAACATAATCAACATCTACAGTGGTATCTCCCTCGTTAGTGGCCTCCAAAGGCGTGGCGACAAGCGTGTCCTCTGGTGTCACCTCTGGCCCTGGCTGCGGTAGGAGCCTCACCTCCCCCTGCAAGATAAGGCTGGACTCCTGGCCAGGCCACCTAGGCCATGAAATCCTCCATGTTGATGATGGGTCGATGCTGAGCCAAATCATGAATGCTCTACATCACCAGGCATAAGTTGTGGTGAAGGCTCTATAGCATCGGCACCAAAACGTCTGTGCTTTGAGCAGAGGGGCCGGAGGGTGCTGTGACTATTGGAGGGGTAGGAGCAGGAGCTAGTGGTGGTATTGGTGTTGAGGTAGAAGCTAGAGCAGAAGTGGTGGCATCAGAAGGTCCCCGAGCCTTAGTCTTGCAGGTCCCCAGAAAGGTGATCGTGGGATCATCCGGGTTCCAGTAGTTCATTCAGATATATGCCAAATTAATGGCAAGGCTCAGAGATTCAAAAGTCAATGAATTAGGAACAGCTCCCTGGGCGATGCATAGAGCAATGATGAGTGCCTGAAATTTGAACCTGGAAGAGTTGGATTGGGCCATCTGCGAGATCTGACTACAGATGATCGAGCCCACATCCATGTCCATCTTCATGACAAGTCCGTATACCAACCTCGCCCTATCCATGTTCAGATCAAAAGTATGAGAGGTGGGGGCGAGGTTGGAGTATGATAAAACACTCTAGGTCTGGGCAAGAGTGGTGAGGTCCTTCCTTAGAAGCTTCCAAGGCACTCTCTCAGCGTTCAGAACAAATCCTTACCCTGGAATGCAGAGCTTGGATGCAAGCTCCTGTGGGTTCGTATGTGAATGGCAGAACCTGGAATATATGGAGTACCTCTCCCCTGGCTCCAAAACCACAAGGGTCTCCAGGAATGTGTTGAGGGTCTCATCATCAAACTTAATCAATTTGCCCCTCACTCTGACCTGCCTCAGGGACTTATCTTCTGGATCGAACAAATAAGCATAGAATTCCTTGACCAGGGCCACATCAATGCAACCATCAAGCTGCCTGGTCAAGGCCTTGTGCCACCTCCTCATCTCGAGCTCCTTTCGGAACTCGTTGTACTGGGTCATGTATAAATCAACATTCCTTTCTAGGAGGATATTTTTGGCATGTACATTTTGCTCATAACGTTCCCAGGCGACCTCGAAAACGAATCTTGTAGTATCGTAAGGTTCTTGAGGTAAGGAGGTGGATGATTTTCTCTTCCTAGAGGCCATCTGCATCAAAAGAATCATAGGAAAGAAAATTAGACAAATTTTATTGAAGACTACAAATAGAAAAATAAAACAGAAAAAAGGACTGGGCGCTTAGCAAGATAGACTCTCTTAGTGCCCCTTTAGAAAATAACATGATACGCTTAGTGCGAAGGGCACGCTTAGCACGACTACTAAAAAATAAAAACTCTAGCTAAGCGAGACACCCTCGCTTAGCTAAAAAAACACAATGGCTAAGCGAGCATGGCTCGCTAAGCCTTATTCTCGAACAGAGAGCTAATTGCACTTAGCAAGCATGGCTTGCTAAGCGCGACACATTAAATAGGCTTAGCGCCAGTGGCCACTTAGCCTGACTTGACCACTGGAACATAAATGGCTTAGTGAGCAGGCACACTAAGCCTTATTCTAAAATAGAGAAGAAATTGCGCTTAGCGAGCACGACTCACTTAGCGCATGAACAAAATTATGCAAAACTAAATTGTCGTAGGCTTAGCGAGACAGACTCACTTAGCCTAGGCTTAGCCAGACTTCAAAGGCATGGTGGCTTAGCGAGCGTGGCTCGCTTAGCCACAACCAGAATACCAACAACCTCTATGAATCAGACTTAACTAAACTGACTCGCTAAGCGCGGCATGTCGGCTTAGCGAGTTCATACGAACTCAGAAATTAAAACTTAAAATTTAAATGCTCGCTTAGCCATAGTGCAGTGGCTTAGCGAGTTCAGACATATATGCATAAATTTAAACAAAACTGATGAATGTGCTTAGCGGGATAGGGCCCACTAAGCGTGTTCATCTGAAAACCCAGAAATTCATCCAAAACGGATGAACTCACTTAGCAAGTACATTGAAATTTCTTGAAAAAAATTGGGGCTTTGAAGCCTTAACTCCCTAGACACTTTCAGGCATAGGAAATATAAGCAAAAGCCTTCAAATGAACCTACATTATACGCTAAACTAAAGCCCTAACAACATATAATCAAACAACTAACTACTCAACAGCAACAGCAACACAGAATCAAATTCACAGAGAAAGTAAAGTTGTCTTCTACCCTAGGGTTCAAAATTGAAATTCAAAATGACAAGGGACTGAAGTACTTACTTGGATTGCAGAGATTAGTGAGAAAAATGAAGGCAAGATGCAAAAAGGAAGTGTGAGTATAATGCAGGAATTGCCAATGATTACCAGAAGTGAGAGGAAGGAGGTTATATGATTGTGCAAAAGTAGCTGCCTAAGGAAGTTATGTATTATTTTTTACAGTTTCGATCTGCTCGTTAAGTGCGAGTGACTCACTAAGCGAGCACTCAGTGACGTTTGAATTTTCAGGATTTGAACTCATGCACTTAGCGAGACAGGCTCGCTTAGCCCAATTCAAAAATTAGAAAACCCGAGAAGGCTTTGGGCTTAGTGCATAGATGTGCGCTTAACGAGTTATGCAGCTCTTATTGGTCTGCAACTTTCGCTAAGCAGGACATGGTCGGCTTAGCGGATTAAATGCCTCAAGATGCAGTAGTGGGGTCGCGCTTAGCGAGATGGTCTCACTTAGTGCCATGCCATTCTAGAGAGTGTTTTGGGCTTAGCGAGTATGACCCGCTTAGCCCAATTGACATGAGGGTCCAAGCAAAGGGCCTTTTGCACTTAGCACACAGACGCGCTTAGTAAGAGACTATGTTGCGCTCAGAGAGCTGACTCGCTTAGCCCTATTCCATTAAATGCAAATCCAGATAGGTTTTTGGGCTTAGCGCAACTGTCTCACTTAGCGAGACCCCTTCAGCCAATGGGTGGGGGTTGGCATGCTTAGCGAGAGACACTACTCGCTCAGCGCATGGGATATGTCTCACTTAGCACACAGGACGCATTGAGCGAGTGGATGACTGAAAATTTTTCTAAGTTCTTTCCTCATCAAATGCTTCAGAGAAGCTTTTGCCAACCCCTCTATCATACAAAATAGACTAAATTCTGACTCTAGCAATCTCAAATAAGCTAAAACTTAGCTACATGCAATGATAAACAGAAAATAATGATTGAGAAAATAAAGAAAAAGCTAGGTTGCCTCCTAGTAAGCGCTTCTTTAACGTCACTAACTTGACATATGCTACCTCTAAGGGTCCTATGAAATCTTAGCTCTGGCAATCTGAGCTATCTTATTCTCAATCTTATCCCTTTTGGAATAGACACTACGGTCAATTGAATGTTTTGTTGTATCAAACAAATCAAATGTGACCTTTTGGTCATCCACACTCATTTCCAGATTACCTTTCCCCATACATAGTTGGCTGTTAACATGAAGGGACGACCTAAAATCAGCAGAATTTTAGCATCCTCCTCAATGTCCATTATCACGAAATCTACAGGGAAAGTAAATTGACACAGTTTGACCAACACGTCTTCCACTACGCCATATGGCCTTGTAATTGAGTGATCTGCCAACTGCAATGTCGTTCTTGTTGGCATGATGTCCAGCTCTCCAATCCTTCTGCACATGGATAGAGGCATCAAATTAATGCTAGCCCCTAAGTCAATAAGGGCTTTTCCAACTGACACAGCACCAATTGAGCAAGGGATTGTGACACTCCCTGGATCCTTGCATTTTGGTGGAAGGATCCTCTGAATAACAACACTACAATTTCCCTCCACCACAATATTATCACTGTGGATATATTTGCCCTTCTTAGTCAGCAAATCTTTGAGAAATTTGGAGTAGAGTGGCATCTGTTGCAAAGCTTCTCCAGATGAGATAGTTATCTCCAATTTCTTGAAGATATCAAGGAAACAAGCAAAGTGTCGTTCCTTGTCCTTCTTAGACGACACCAAAGGATATGGTGTTTCCTTCCTTATACATGGAACAACATGCTTCTTCTTTTCTCTGGTCAACTCACTCTTTGTCCTTTCTCTCTTTTTCTCAATTTTTTCATTTTTTTCTTCCTCCTCTTCACATATTTTTTCTCCCTCATCTAACCTTCCTCATTTTCTTTTTCTCCCTCAGCTTCTAACTTCTTAGCATCACTAGTCCTACTTTCATCCTCCACCATGGTCTCCCTCTTGCTTCTCGTTATGACAGCCTTGTATTCTTCTTTGGGATTTTTCTCTGTATTAGCTCCAAAACCTCCAGAAGAATTCTTAGCTATTTGCTTAGCTAGCTGTCCCACTTGGATCTCCAGGTTCTTGATGGCTGACTCAGTGCTCTTATGGTTGGACATTGAAACTTGCATGAACTGAGCCAAAGTCTCTTCCAGCCTAGTGGTCCTCTCGTACAAGCTAGGCCCCTGATTCTGAGGTCTGTTGGATGGTCCTCATTGGTCTTTATTGAACTAATTCCCTGGATGTGACCTCCATCATTGCCCCTGATTTTGATTGAAATTTCCTCCTTGCTGGTAACCTGAAAAATTGCCTGCATGGAATCCTTGTCTATTTTGATTCCCCATATAATTCACTTTCTTTGCAGCATCATCTAGGGGTAGGCAACAACCAGATTCATGCGCTCCTCCACATATACTGCAACCTCCAACCTACATAACTACTAAATGGGAAGGTTGAGTCGCTTGTAACTATGTTGGCAGCTTGCTAAGTGTCTCTGTAAGTGTTTCCAACTACTTAGCTAGTAGCTTGTTTTATGCCAACAGTGCATCTTGTGAAGAAAGCTCTAGCAGGCTTCTTTTGGTGGGAACATGAGTTTTATCACGCAAAATAGCATGATCACTAGCAGCCATATTCTCAATAAGTTCCATTGCTTCTTCAGGGGTCTTTAACTTAATCTTTCCCCTAGCAGAAGCATCCAACAATTCTTTGGACTGCGGTCTCAAACCATCAATGAAAATGTTTAGCTGAATAGGCTCGGAGAATCCGTGAGTAGGTGTTTTTCACAACAAGCCACGAAATCTTTCAAGCGCTTCACTCAAGGACTCATATGGAAACTGATGAAATGAGGAAATAGTTGCCTTGCTTTCAGCTGTCTTTGATTCAGGGAAGTATTTCTTCAGAAATTTCTCTACTACTTCTTCCCATGTCTTTGAGTTGTTCCCTTTGAAAGAATGCAGCCACCTCTTTGCTTCTCCAACCAAAGAGAATGAAAACAAACTGAGCCTCACTGCATCTTTTGGCACCCCTGCAATTTTCATTGTATTGCAGATTTCTATATATGTTGCAAGGTGTGCGTAAGGGTCTTCGTTAGGCAAACCATGAAACAAATTTCCTTGAATCAGCTGGATCAAGGAATAAGGATATGTGATGTTATGAGCTTGAACTTCTGGCCGCGTAATGCTTGTGAAAAATTATGGCACGATAGAGCTAGAATAGTCCTCAAGAGTAACCCTCTATGGTTGATCTTCCGCCATAATGTGTGCTTCAGACGCACCAACTTCGGATTCCCTCAAGTTTGCTAGAAATGTTGAAGATGATTCGGATGAATGAGCTCCCTCAGAACTTGGCTGTGTTGTCCTCTCTTGCAAAGCTTTTCTCCTCCTTTCTGCATTGTTTCTCCTACAAGTAGCTTCAATCTCCAAATCTAGTGGAGCTAAATCCCCTGCTGAAGAATTACCTCGCATACAAGAAGCACTAAACAGAGTAGTAGTTAACCAAGTCAAGAGAAAAAAATTGAGGATGTCTCCTACAACCTCTAAACCCTAAACTTCACTCCTTCTAATCTAAGCTCTCTTTCTGTCTTCTCTTCTTCAAAAAATGTGCTCCTTTGAAATTTTGCCAACCTCAGTGTTATAAAGGCTCTTGGACCTTTTAGCTTTTGAAGGCTCGTTTAGCGAGATTGGCTAGCTAAGCGAGAGTAAGTGAATTTTTGCTTAGCGAGACTGGGCACACTGAGCACGAGAAGAGACAACGTCCTCGCTGGGCGGGCTGGCTGGGCATTGGGCGAGTGTTTCGCCCCCGTACTACTTGTTAAAATTGGTGATGCGAAATCTAACTGGCAAGTGTACCGAGTCATGCAAGTAATAATAAAATAGTAAGAACCGAGTATCGAACTCAAGGAACTTGTTTTATTTGACAAAGCATCTTTCAATAGGCAGACATTTGTGCAAAGAATTGATTATCATGAATTAAAAAAAACAAAAGTGATTTTTATTCTAATTGAAAACAATAAATATGAGCAAGTGGATGTGAAAATAGATATGTAAAAGTGTTGGGTCCTCCTATTAAGATACTTGATGCAATTAAAAGTATTTCTCTATTTAAGGTTATTTCTGTGTTCTATGCTGAGGGCTAAAATACAAAACACTGATGTCTCGTGAGTTTGGACTAATTCAAATCAAGCTTCATTCTCAAATGAATCTTGCTGAACTTAGCCTAACCAAACAGCGTTACGACTACAGCATAATAAAAACCAAATTACCGCACTTCATGTCCAGACATATGATAACTTAGCCTTGTGCTATCCAGTTCTAAGGATGCAATACATTTTCCAATGCTAAAACTCTTAACAACACATACAAATGGGTGATCAAGCCACAAGCATGCGATAATAAAGTACAAATAGAAACAATGAACACATAAAACAACTTTAAATACATAGGATAAGAGTTTACATCAAGTACTCAGCAGAAATCCCCAACAATGGGTTTAGCCTTCCATCACAAGGAAGCACCTTTTACAAGCAGGAGAAAGGGTTTGAGAGCAACTCACAGATACACAGTGGGGAGGATGTCTCCTCCACCTCTAAGGACCAAAAAATCACTCAAAAACCTAGAATCTACCTAAAAGCTAAGGTTTTTGCTCCCTTGCTCTATTCTGCACCTCTATTCTCTATTTTTCACTATTCTCCACCAAGCTTTCTCTTTTCTCTTCATTTCAGGATTAAAAAGGGCTTTCTGACCTCAAAGGCGTGCTTAGCGTGAGTAAGTGAACATCCGTTGGGCGAACTGGGTGCACTTAACGTAGGAAGAGACAAACGTCTCGTTGAGCGACCTGATGATGCACTAAGCACACGGATGCTTCTCAGATTCTCCCAACTCGCTAATCGGGCTGAGTGCCTTGCTTAGCGCATGATTCTCACTAAGCGCACAAGCCTCGCTTAGCGAGACACCAGCTGCTAGCCTTCACAAATTTCATCCTTTTTACCTGAAATTGAAGTTGAAACACATTAAATTCACAATGTTGGGCATTTCTACTTAACAAAACTAAACTAAACCTAAAAATATGTACAAACCTATAAAAAGAACCATAAATTGGGGGAAAAGACAAACATTTTAAAACACTTTTCTATACAAAAGTTAATCGTGAATGACGACTAACAGCGAGCACATCTCTGGCTTATCCTCTTCTAGGGTTTCCCCATCCGCTAAGCGAGCTGTGTGCCTCGCTAAGCGGATGTCACTTGTTTAGCAGATTTGCCTCGTTGAGCGAGTCATCAACTATTGGAACCTTCTCTTCTTTGGCCTGAAACTAAGTCGGATTCAACATTAATTCACAGAATGGGAGTATCTACTCTATAAAATCACACTAAACATAAAAATATGTACAATTCCTACAAAAAGAACCATAAATTGGAGGTAAGGTGTTATTTCCTTGCAAATATTCAACATAAAACTAACTCATGAATAACAACTATAACAATAGGACGCACCTTTGCCAGCCCAGGATGCCCCCACATCACCTCAGGACGACCCAGCACCGACTCAAGAGGAGTGAAGACAGGATTTTATTTATTTTTTGCTATTTAGATACAATTTTTAATTTCAGTTTTTAGTTTAGTTTTATTTATTTACTTAGCATAAATTTTCAGCTTTTTGAACAGTTTATGTTTTTTTTAAACTATGCACAATGGTTTTTGAAACATGTTTTGGTTTTAAATCTTTGGTGTTTGTTGATTGGTTGAATTGGATTGATATCTTGAACTGAGTGATTTGCGATACTAGATCACATGCCTTGAATAAGTATGTGGTAGTTAGAAGAGAAAGAACATGAAATCACGGGTGTGAGTGAAAATGTTAGTTTTTTTTACAGGTAAATAGCGAAGGTAATCATTGTGAGAGAACGACTAGCATCAAGTATCGATTTTTGCATGAATCTCTGAATACTGAATGAATGCATGATTTGGAAATGATGAAGACCATGATTGATTGATTTAGCCACTTAGCCAAATAGCCTTACCTTGTTCATGAATGATTAAACCCTTGCACCCATTTTGAGCTTGCATATGATTGAATGAGTCTTTGAACCCTAAGCCTGATTGAAATTATAATCTCCGTTGACCTTTCCTTAGGTTATAGGAGAGCATTATGGTTTAAGACAAATTTGTTCCAAATTTGGGGGAGTGTGTTTGGGTAATTTTGATTGCAGGAAGGAAAACAACAGCCACAGAAAATCATATAAAGAAGCAGTAAGCATAAACTACTAAAATAAATAAAAAAGATGAAAATTTCTAAAATAAGTGAAGTTGTGTGTTGTTGCTTGAGCTGAATGTCTTTTATGCTTGTGGCATATCAATAAAAGCTGGGAATTAAAGAAGAAGGTGATCTAAGGATGAATGCTCTCCTAGAACCTAAGTTTTGCATCCTAGAAAAACCATGAATTGTTTGTAGCCCGGCCTCATTACAAGCCAAGAAAGTCCTTCAAATTCATTTTGTGTGTTTGTGATTGTATGGAATGAGATGAAATGCAAAATTTGAGACTTGTGCTGGTTGTTGATTTGAAGAATTACCTTAAACACTTGTGCTTATGAGAGAAATAGTGACCGTGAGGATTAAGCTTAGTTAACCTTCCTTGATACCTGTCATGCTTGCTAGCTTATTTCATTTGTGTTGCTTTAATGGACATGTTCATATCTTTGAAATACTGCATATCTTTGTGAAAGGTTGTTGGTTGAAATATTGCTAGTTATCTCTATTCATGTGATTGAAACTTTTGAAACAAACACGATTTTGGCTAACCACTGTTGATTTCTATCACTTGAGGACAAGTAAATTATTATTTCTTTGCTTGAGGACAAGTAAAACTGTAAATTTGGGAGAGTTTGTTAGTTGATATTCATAAGTTAGTTTGGCATTGAAAAATTGCAAGGAATTAGCACTGTACATCCAATTTATGGTTCTTTTGTAGGAATTGTACATAATTTTCTTTATTGTGTGATTTTATAGAGTAGAAACTCCATTTTTGTGACTTAATGCTGAATCCAACTCAATTTCAGGCCAAAGAAGAGAAGGTTAAAGAAGCTGATGACTCGCTTAGCGAGGTAGATTCGCTCAGCGAGATGCATCCGCTTAGCAAGGCATCCAGCTCGCTTAGCGGATGGGAAACTCTAGAAGAGGACAAGTCAAAGATCTGCACGCCCAGCGCACAGCCAGCCAGTCCAGCGAGGATGCTGTCTCTTCACGCGCTCAACATGCCCACTCTCGCTAAGTGGAAATTCACTAACTCTCGCTGAGCGAGCCTTTGGAAGCTGAAGAGTCCAAGAGCCTTTAAAACACTGAAGTTGGCAGAGTTTAAAAAGAGAGACAAGTTTTGAGCAACAAGGAGAACTTAGTTCAGGAAAACAGAAAGATTTAGGGTTTAAAGGCTAGAGGAGACATCCTTCATCATCTTCTTCCAATTTCTTTCACCAAAAATAGTTTCTTTCTTGTATTTTTGAAGCTTTGCTTGTAATGGAAGGCTAAGCCTCTTTGTTGGGGAGTTACTACTGAACATCTTGATGTAATATTCTCACTATCTATTTAATGTTATTTTTCTATGTTCATTGTTTCTATCTATGCTTATTTTACATGCTTGTGGCTTGATCACCCATTTGTATGTGTTGCTAGGCTGTTTAGTATTGGAAAATGCTTTAAAACCTTAGAACTTGATAGAGCAAGCTAGAAATTTGTATGTCTAGAAATGGAGTGCAGTGATCTAGCCCATTTTATATTGTAGGCTTAGTGCAACTCTTTTAGAACAAGTTTGTTGAGGGATCAAGGACAAAGTCTAAAGAGAGTTAG